>NW_028261385.1:100639987-100939987 GCF_051295495.1 Thamnophis sirtalis | reverse complement strand
TAACAAAGTCAATGGGCAACTCAGATTCATCTAACAACCATGTCACGACTTAAGAACTGCAGTGATTCACTTAATAATTGTGGCAAGCAAGGTCATAAAATGGGGCAAAATTAGGATCTTGCCTGAGTCTCAGTTAGCAACACAAATGTCTCACTTAGCAACAGAAATCTGGGGATTAATTTTAGTCGTAAGTTGAGGACCACCAGTATCTAAGCTATTGCAGGAAAAAAGGGAACAGTTCTGCATACTTAAATGTGAAAATAAAATTGAATCTAGAAAGAGACCTCAAAATGAGGCAACAACATATTATAAAGTGAACAGACAAGTGGTGGTGAGCCAATCAGTACATGGTTGTGCCAGCATGCCTCTCGCACACTTCAAGACAACTTCCAGAAGTGGGGGGGCGGGCATAGCCCCGCCTCTCATTTGATCCTTTTGACAGGGAGAACAGCATCTTGCCTTGGGCTTAATCCTGGCATTCTGGGCTGGCAGCTTTGCAAGGCTCATTCTTCTAAGCATGCTGTCCACCATGTATCACTAAATGTGGTAGCTTATGTTTTTTGATTAATGTATTTTCTCTTTCTTTTTCCTTTAATGTACACTGAGAGCATATGAACCAAAGACAAATTCCTTGTGTATCCAATCACATTTGGCCAATAAAGAATTCAATTCAATTCAGTTCAACTCTTCTATTCTATTCTATTCTATTCGTCAAAGGCCAAGTGGAGAATCACTCAGTCTATTGAAGGGAACTTGAGTCTAGATGCACCTGGATCCCATTTGTGTGCCACTAAAATGCTGGGTTATACTGCCCCCCTTTCCTCATTTGATAATTAGAAAAACAAAAACAAATTGCAACCCGTTTGCATCAACAGGACCAAACCAACTAGATAAAATCAGTGATTTAGCATCATCATAAGCAAAAATATAGTTCCTTAAAGTGTTAACAGCTGCTAAATTCTAAAGACCTTTTGGAGCTTGAATCCAAAGTTCCAGTCCTACTTGGTATTAAAATCACCTTTAAACCCACTAAAAGATCTCAGAAATAAAACCAGGTCATGTTTTTCAGCTGCAGGATTGCAACACAGCCATTTAACTTCTGATGAAACAGATTTGGAAGCCTGTTTAAAAAATGTTCCTTCTGCCTTGCAGAGATTTTACACAGGTGTGATTGAATTTAGAATTACACAGACGTGAATGGAATAAGATACATTTTTTTCAATCTACCTGTTCTCTACTTCAGATCTGTTACGTAAACTGATAGTGTGACAAATGGTTTCTCAACACTTGTGGTGGGAAGCTAATTTTGTGTTCTAACAAGGCAACATTTACAGTCTCTGAACAGTAACTGGGTAAGCTGTATCCCTCTCATTCTTATTTGCTCTAGATAGATTTTCTATTAAGGCTAAGAGCATAAGATTCATGGTCAAGGAGTATCTGTTGCTTTAAGTGACTTGCTACCAGTCTTTGGAGTGCATTCAGATAGAAGCTTAGGACATATCTTCTTGGATCATGCCTAAATCTAGCATTCAGCCCAAAGCAATTCAGTATAAGGCTCTAGAACAGTGGTGTCAAAATCGTGTCATCATGTCACTATCATATGATGTATCACAACTCCCCCCCCCCTTCGCTAAACCGGGGTGATGTGGCCAGTGCGTGATGCATCCAGCCCATGGGCTGTGAGTTTGACACCTGTGCTCTAGAAAATGATAAGCAGCCCATTGTCACCACTAACCATTGTTTTCCGCTCATTTAAAAATTGGGGCAATGCCAGCAAACTAAAACCTGATTTAAAACCAAGCAAAATCAGTTGCAGAATTTTTTTTGTCACAAGAATAAGGCTCCTTAGTTTTCAAATATGTTTTTCACAGCCCTCCTTTCTAAAAACATTATGCGGCTAGCAGTTAAAATGTGTTCCAGTTTATTAGATGCTGTATATAGATGATGTTTAAGTAAATGTGAACTATCTAAAAAGAAGACAGTGGCACAGTTGTTCATTAATTTATTTAGTAATCAAATGTATATGATTGCCCATCTCATGTACTCTGGGTGGCGTATAACAATCATATCTATTCAATGTGCCTCATACTGCATAGCGTTTCAGGGGGAAAAAATGTAGCATTTATATTCCACTTTGTTCTAAACTCCTGAAGCAGATTATATTTTCTTGGCAAGGTGGTGCTTGTTATTTCCACCATACTAATAATTTCTTCTTACTTGGCAGAAATAAGTTATAATCTACTCTTAGTTCCTCTCCTACTTGTCTAGATGGGGATTGGAAAAAAAGAATTCAGGGCAGTGAAGTTCCAACAAAGTTCCAAATGGACATGCATACCAGGAGTGGGTTCCTCTATAGAAGAGGTTCCACAAATCTACTGTGCTGTTTAGAACAGGTTCTAGCTCCCTCCCCCTGCCCATCCGCACCATGCTTGCCCCGCCCACCACTCACTGATTGGCTGGCTCACCAATCGCCCCGCCCGCCTTTAAGAGTCCTATCTAAACCTTAAAGTCTTGAAGTTGTCAAGTTTGAACATCCCTGGTTTTTTTTTCTAAAGGGTTAGGAGTGCAGGGGTCTTGTAACTTGACAGCTTTAGGACTTGCACATTTCAATGTGCCAGAGTTCCTGAGCCAACATGACTGGAAGAGGAATTCTGGGAGTTGAAGTCCACAAGTCTTAAAGCTGTCAAGTTTGAACACCCCTGGGTTTTTTTTTCTAAAGGGTTAGGGGTGCAAGGGTCTTGTAATTTGACAGCTTTAAGACTTGTGTGCTTCAAATGCCAGAGTTTCTGAGTGAACATTTTGATTGCTAAGCAAGAGCATTGTTAAGTGAGTTTCACCACATGTTGCAAGTTGGCCACACCCACCCAGTCACATGACTTCCAAGCCACTCCAACTCAGTCACATGGCTGGCAAGCCACTCCCACAAAGCAGGCCACACCTACAGAAGAGGTTCTAAAAATTTTGAAACCCACCACTGATGCATACCCTCTTCTGCATTCATACAAATTCATTCCTTTTTTTTCCTTTTTATTAAACAATTTAAAAGAAAAAAAAGAATATGAAAAGAAAACAATATGGTTCTTTGAAAATTGCTAGGATGGAAAAAAAATGGGATGCCCTAAGATCACAATGAATAGGATGCCCTATTGAACTCAAGAACACTGACACTAAAAAGAAAATAGTGTACGCAAACATTCAGGCACACTAGTGAGTTATATATCTAATGGTTTCTAAATTCTGCATTTTGCTCTACTTGGTTAGTATAACAGTGAGTTAGGATTTAATGCCAAAAGTCTGACATTTGCTCCAAGCTTTTGAACTTTTGATGTGATCACATTCTGAGTACATCAAACATTCTGAAATTAAAGATGGCCACTCTAATGTACCAGAAACCTAGATCAAAATATGATGTAACATTAGTGAGATTTTCAATCATTACACATGACCTGGATAATGATGTTTGGCTTTTGTTTTCTCTTGGAGGTATAAGCAGCAGTTAGATGCAAGAGGCAGAGGTAGGTTTGTTACCTGTCTTTAGACTCATAGCTGCAATACTTAGCATCATTTGTACTCTTTCTGGGCATGCTTCTTTGAATATTGGCATCTGCAGCACTGCCAAGTTTGCCCTCCAATAGAATGGTTCTTCGCCCATCTCAGCGGCTTTCGATACCATCGACCATGGTATCCTTCTGCGACGACTGCGGGAGATAGGGGTGGGCGGCACTGTTTTGCAGTGGTTCTCCTCCTATCTCTCGGACAGGTCGCAGTCGGTGTTAGTGGGGGGGCAGAGATCGTCCCTGAGGCCCCTAACTTATGGGGTGCCGCAGGGGTCGGTCCTATCCCCCCTACTATTTAACATTTACATGAAACCGCTGGGCGAGATCATCCGAAGGCACGGGATAAAATATCATCAATATGCGGACGATACTCAGTTGTATCTGTCCGCCCCGTGCCAACTCAATGAAGCGGTGGACGTGATGAGCCGGGGACTGGATGCCGTTAAAGACTGGATGAGAGCAAACAAGCTGATACTCAACCCAGACAAGACCGAGTGGCTGTTGTGTTTCCCTCCCAAAAATTTGACCACCATACCATCACTCAGGCTGGGGGGACAAAATTTAAACCCCTCAGAAAGGGCCCGCAACTTGGGAGTCCTCCTGGATTCACAGCTAACTTTTGACCACCATCTTTCAGCTGTGACCAGGGGGGCATTTGCCCAGGTTCGCCTGGTGCACCAGTTGCGGCCCTACCTGAATCGGGAGGCCCTCACAACAGTCACTCGAGCCCTTGTGATCTCTAGGCTGGAATACTGTAATGTGCTCTACATGGGGCTGCCCTTGAAGAGCATCCGAAGACTACAGCTAGTCCAGAACGCGGCCGCGCGAGTGATCGTGGGCGCACCACGGTTCGCCCATATAACACCGATCCTCCGTGAGCTGCACTGGCTACCTGTTGGTCTCCGGGTGCACTTCAAGGTCTTACTCACCACCTATAAAGCGCTCCATGGTAGTGGATCTGGCTATTTGAGAGACCGCCTTCTGCCGATTACCTCCCTGCGTCCCATCAGATCGCATAGAGTTGGCCTCCTCCGTATCCCATCCGCCAGTCAGTGCCGACTGGCGACTACTCGGAGGAGAGCCTTCTCTGTTGCGGCTCCGACACTATGGAACAATCTCCCCGTGGAGATTCGTACCCTCACCACCGTCCAGGCCTTCCGCAAAGCCCTCAAGAACTGGCTAGCCCGTCAGGCCTGGGGATAATCTGATTTTGCCCCCCCCGAATGCTGAGTGAATGTTGAGTTTTATTATCTAATTTTTACTTTGTGCACATTTCTTTTTTGTTATTGTCCCACACTTCCTTTCCCTTTGTGATTGTAAGCCGCCCTGAGTCCCCTCAGGGAAAAGGGCGGCCTATAAATAAACAAATTCAAATTCAAATTCAAATTCAAAGCTATTTTGCTGTGTCCCATCCTAGATCTCAATTTAGGAATGAAGGCAAATAAACATATCCCAGGGTAATGTTGCAGAGTTCAATCTGGGTCAGTCACTGGGACCAGAGATTTAGTCTTTTGAGCTTTTGGATTCATGCTGGATCCCATCCTCAGGGAACTTGTCTCTAGCAGAATGTGTCGAGAATGTCTAGCACATTCTGCTAGAGAGAAGTTCCCTGAGGATGGGATCCAACACAAACCTGAGAGCTTAGAAAACTAAATCTCTGTTATTGGTGACTGACCCAGATTGGATCCTAGATCTTAATTGCCTTCTCCCTGATACTCTTCTATCTGTCTCCCAAATTCATCAAGAGGTGTTGGCAGCAAAGCTCCTGTTTTGTTATGTTTTATTGTAAACACTCATGCCATGCCATATTTATGATGGAAAATGCATTTGTAGTTATTCATGCAAGCTTTTGTCATTTAGAAAAATTCTAGCAGATTGGTAATGTGAGTCAGGTGCTCAGTTCTTGAATCCTTCAAAGAATAATGCTGGGTGTGGCTGGGGAAGATTTTGTGAATAGTATTTTGCTACTGATTCATGTTGCAGTCCAGCCAAGATAAGAACAGACCAACTGTGAGTGTCAAAGATGCTTACCACCATATGCTAGGCACCTCATTCCAGGGTCAAAGGTGCAGGCATTGATGAAACTGTATTTACCTCTTTCAGATTTAATACTTTGGATGATAAATCCCCCCAAAGTTTTTTTTTTATGAATGTATCAAATCAATGTGTGAACAGTGTGACATTTGGGTGTCATACATTCTAATATAAATAAAAGTAACAAAATTAATCATAATTACTACATTCAATCAACTTGTATATTTCTAGTAAATAATAAGCATTTGTCTTAAATTGCAATCTTTCATTGTTCAGTTATTCCACGTTTTCTCCTGTTATTGCTTTCATTTTATTATATAAAAATGTATACATTGATATTCCCCCTTCTCTTATTTCTATCACTTATTCTAACTTTTAATCATATCACCTTTTATTAAAAGACTTTTTCCTTTCTTTCCTTTCTAACTTCTAATTATGTCACCTACCTAAAAAAGAGAGAAATGATAAATTCTTGTTTTTGTACTATGTACAAAACATACAAAACATGTGTATGCATATTTATATGCATATCTACTACATCTACATGTGCATCTCTATATATCTGAGGGAGAAGGGTGGTTCAGGAATCTGAAAAATAAATAAATAATCTTTTTCTCTCTTTCTTTCCTCCCCACCCCCTGGTCTCCTTTTGGTCACAAATATATATTGTAATATTTTTCTCCAAATGGTATGGGTTGTTTTTTTTAATAAACAAAGGTTAGAGTAAAAGTAATAACAGAATAACAGAGTTGGAAGGGACCTTGAAGGTCTTCTAGTCCAACCCCTTGCTTAAGCAGGAGATCCTAGTATATACCAATTGAGATAAATGGCTGTCCAGTGTCTTCTTAAAAGGCTCCAGTGATGGAGCACCCATAACTTCTGAAGTCAAGGTGTTCCACTAGTTAATTGTTCTCACTGTTAGGAACTTTCTCCTTAGTTCTATGTTGCTTCTCTCCTTGATTGTTTTCCATCCATTGTTTCTTGCCTTGCTTTCTGTACATACTTGATTTTAACGTGTTTGGTAAAAAATGAAAATTGCATTAGCTGGAGTGATGAAACTAATTCCCAGACTTTGACAAGTCTTGGAATGTGATGTCTATTTTCTCTCTTGCTGCTTCTGAAGAAAAGCTTCCTTTTAAAGGGTATTCTTGGTTGGAGGTGAGAGGAATATTCCACCACTCTGAAGCAATAGTGACGATCACACTGGGATTTAAGTAAGCCATAAGAATGTACCTGAATCTAAAAAAAAAAAACATAGACTTATGACAATGCAGAGTAGCCCAACCTTTTGAAATAAGGTGGATGACTGTTATAGAAAAGTGATTTTCAATTGCCCTCTTTGCCCCCCCCCATTTCTGACACACAGTTTGATGGCATTCAGATGTTAATTAAACCCATTGTTATTTTCCAAGGAATTAAATGGAATTCATACTGCTGTCCTATATCCATTTACTTTGAAATATATCTCTTTGTGTTAAGTGAAACTTATGTCCTAATATAATGTTGCATTATTTTTATTTGATAGATATTTAAATTAAATTTGCAGTTCATGTTTTCCATTTTAATTTTCTGTGCGTGTTCATGTTGATGATGCTTCCAATGAAGGTTGTGAACCAAGTCAGAAATAAAAGTATAAGTACTTTAAATGAAAAATGGAAGAGTTATAGGTGTTATTATTAACCCATAGCAATAAACTTCTTAATTAACTCTTATAACAAATTCCTTTGCTCATTATTATGTGGATCTCAGCTTTTCTCTCTTACCCATTTATATAACAGTTAGTACACAATTGTGGTTATTAAGAATTATTGTGAGTAAACATTTATTTTTTTTGATATTTTGGTTTTTAAGACCCAGGGATGTCATTAACACACCTACACAGAATATACTGACTTTAGTACAATTCTTCTGCATTTTAATGGGTTTAAAATATTTTTGATAGGCAGGGCAATTCAACAAGATAGTTTTTAATGAGATGGAGTCTTAGCTAGTATAGGCTGGTGTAATTCTGTTTTCATTTCTGAGACCTGTGTTTATTTACACCACTCAGTGGCTTGGCAACATGTACAGAAGCATCTTCTCTCCCCCCCTCAATATTCTCATTTTTCTCCTCCTCCCTTTTTAAAGTGAAACATTATGCATATCTAAACATAAGTAAGCAAGGCAAAGTGTGTATAAACAAAAGGCTCCATATTTAGAAATAGGGAGGAGGAGAGAAAAAACATATTGTATTGCTCCACTCTTTTGGAAATTTCTATGCATTTGTAATAACAAAATTACCATAATTTGCTCGTTAACGCGGCTAGATCAGTCAAGCATTGTTCCAAACATGCAGAGACTGCTCCTCTCTCTAGGACTGCCAGTGAGTTAAGCATGGTGAAAATTAGCATGCAAATAGCCCTAATTCAGTACTGGAGCTGTCAGATTCATATTCAGTGGCTTGTTTCCATTTGAAATCCCTGACAGGAGCAGTTGATGCAATCCCACCTCCTAGTACTTCCAGCTAGAGGAGGCACCAAGGGGGCACTTTCTGAGTGACAGTTTGGCCAGCTTCAGTCAAATAAATCAGTCGTGTCAACTAGCAGCAGTGAGCGAGCTACCTTGGTGGGGAAGGGAGAGGAAAGGCCAGCAGGCCCATTTCCTTCTTGCTTTTTTTCCAGCAGACCCAATACCCCAAACTTTCCATGGTCCATCAGAAACCTAAGCGAGGGGCAGTTTGTGTGAGACATTACCTGGGGGGAGGGAGGGAGGGAGGGAGACGAGAGTGGGAATCAAATAATTTAATATTCAGATGGAGTAAAGACACTGCATTCATTACAAAAGGACTGCACAGGTGCTCAAGGCTAAATTAGGGACAGTTTCTTTTTGAACCATTATTGAAGATCCCTGGCTTCTTTTGTTGCATCCAGCTGTTAAGTGATCAAACTGCTTTCCTTATATATTGGCACACCTGCGAGTTTCAAAATCTAAATTGAAAAGATACAGTGGTACCCTGGCCTGTCCCCATTCATAGCTAAACTACTTTAAGGAGGTCTATCCCAAGAATACACTATGATGGATTTTGTGTGAAGTGTAAAGCTCCCAGTTAAATTAATCCCACCTACCCAACATTTGATCACCATTGCAGGCTAATCTTTTTCTCCCCCCAAACAAAAGCTGATTTCAAAACCAATTTCATTGTATTTAAGTACAATGACAATAAAAATTATACTTATACTTCAGCTACAATCCACACACTTGGATACTTATTCAGTTACCTAAGTAAATTCTGGGCAATCCAGAGCACTTGAGGAACTTATTTTATTTATTATTCATTTTATTTATACAATTTATAGGTCTCTCATCTTACTTCAAGGTAACTCTTACCAAAATAAAACTTACTGATGGTCTTGCTACGTATTATGGAGAACAGGTAAAGTGCTAGACTCCTTGGAGGAATGTGAGTGTTCAAAAAAGAAAAGAAAAAAAGGATCTGAAAACTGCAGAACAATCAAGGGAATTATTTCCCCAGATATGCAACTTTTGTCTCCTAAAGCAGTTGAATTATTTGCAAGACTATCTTCCTCCAATTTTCCCTACCTATCACACTAGATCCAGTTGAGTTGGCACTTCCAAGTTCCATTAAAGAAATATCTTCTCGTGGAAACTGGAAACATGCTTTCTCCTCTGTTCCCACTCCTAGCCTCTGGAAAAACATTCCCCTGAAGGTGTGCATGGTCTTGATCCTACTGTTGTTTAGGAAAATCATAGAGGTGTAGATCTTCTAGCATAAAGGTGTCAAATGCAGGCTGGATGCATCACATGTAGGCCATACTCACCCCAGCTCCGTGAAGGGAAAACATGTTGTGATACATCACATGACGGCAATGTGATGGTGTGAGTTTGACACCCATGTTCTAGCAGGTGGTGGAGTTTTGTGAACTCACTAGTATGTGAGTTTTGTATTTCCTGGACTGTTGTTGTTTTAAAAAAAAACCTGCTATATTGTGTTTTTGCTTGTCCCATATACTGCCTTGAGTTATGCGACAATTAGATAGCTTTAAAAATCCTATAAATAAAAACAAATGAGTAAGCAATTTCAGTTTCAAGGATACCTAAGCTTGATCCAAGTACTTAAATTATTTTTGGATGTATTCTGTTACGAGGGCACTATGAGCATGGATTTCTTTCTTTGTTTGGAAATCTAGAGCTTGCCCCCAAAAAACCATGATCCAGGTAATCAACCTTTAGTTTCTCTCCAGTAGTTGGGGACTGAAATTTGTTACCCTATCAATGATACACTTGCCAGGCAGTAACTGAACTCACAGTGTGGTTGCAAACCTTTATGGCCTTCTAAATTCCTAACACTGGTTATGTATCAGCAATTCTGCAACTGGGCTTCCTCCTATAATCGTGTCACCACTGTTGTGAAACATTTCAAGCTGTGAGGCAAGATGAGATTCCAGTTCTTAGTGCAAGGTAGAGGGACAGTCCAGAAAGCAAAGATTCATCCACTGACCTCATACTTTCTTGATTTGGCAGCTGAGTAATATAAACCCTGCATTAGCAGAAAAGAAAATCAAAGAAAATTCTGAATGCCAGAATAAGATTGGAAGTGATGGTGATGGAAAGAACCAGCAAGTCTTTCTACCTTGCAAACACATACAAAAATGGAAAAAGAGCTATATGCACTTCTTTATTTATTTTTTCTTGCTATGTATTTTAGCAATAGCAATAGTGTTAGACTTTATATATTGCTTTATAGTGCTTTACAGCCCTCTCTAAGCAGTTTACAGTCAGCTTATTGTCCCCAATAATCCTGATCAAGGGGGTTGCCAGCTTAGGACAGCTTGCACTTTGGCTGGGTACATCTCTATTCCCTCATTTGACACTAGGTAGCTTAGGTAGTCTAGTTGCTCACAGTGGAATTCACATTTTGATAGCTTGACGTACAGATTGGCTGCCAGAAGTTTTTCCAGTACTTGGCGGACCAGGGGTATGTGGTCATTATGGTCTCAGTGTAGATGAGGATGTTACCCAGGTAGACGAGGACTCCCTTGTAGAGATGCTCATGCAGCACCTCGTTTATTAACTGCATGAACACTGCTGGGGCTCCCTGTAGTCTGAAAGGCATCACTTTGAATTGGAAGCTCCCTAGAGGGCAGTTGAACGCTGTTTTCCACTCATCTGTTTCCCTGATCCGTACTCGGTAGTATGCCTCTCTGAGGTCTAATTTGGTGAAGACTTTTCCCTTGGCCAAGTGAGATAGCATATCTTTCATGAAGGGGAGTAGGGTATAGGTTGTTTACGGACACGGCATTTATCCCTTGAAAGTCCACACACAGTCTCATAGTTCCATCTTTTTTCTCTATGAAGAGGACTGGTGCTGCAACTAGTGGCTTGGCTGGCTCAATTAACCCTCGTGCTAGGTTTTTGTCTGTGTATTTGTGCATTTCTTGCATTTTCCGGGGCGTCATGGCGTACAGCTTGGATTTCGGTAGTTTTGCTCTGGGGATGATTTCTATGGCACAATCTGCCTCACGGTGAGGGGCAAAATGTTGTATTCTGTCTCATTAAATGCTTCTACGAGGTCCTGATATTCCCCTGGGATCTGTTCGGTCTCTGGGGTTTTGTCGGATGTGGCTCCAAGATATTCTGGTGTGCTCTTTTGGGGGGTTCCCTGCTTGGGTGGTGTTTCTGCTTGCTGGTGGAAAAGGGGTTGGGGCCCCTTTTCTATACTAAGCCTGCAGGTACCCCCTTGCCACCAGATGGTTGGTCCCCACTTGTCTAGCCAGGAGAGTCCCAGTATGACTGCATCTGTCATTTTGGGGGCTATTATGAATCGAATTACTTCCCAGTGATCCACTAGCTCTAGACTCACTGGTTTGGTCAGGTGGGTGGCATAGACCCCCCCCCATTAGGGACCCATCAACCTGTTCGAACCGGATTGGGTGGGCCAGTCTTTTTGCCCTGATCCTCAGTTTCAGGACTGTGGTCAGGTTGATCAAGCATCTAGCACAGCCTGAGTCTATTAGGGCTTGAAAATCCCTTCCTGTCTTGGGGCTGTGAGGCGTATTGGAAAAAGAAAAGGGCGAATTGGTCCTCTCACCATTGGGTCGCTTTTGCGCTCGTTGTCACTGTCATAGGATTCTGGTGACTGGTCATTGTTGCCTTGGGTTCCCCCCTTCATCTGGATGGGGAGGGACCTCTGCAGCCTGGAAAGCCTTCTGGGATGTGTGGGTAGCCCGTTTATGGCCACGTTCCCGTCGTGCCCTGGGTAGTAGCTCTGGCCTTGGCATCAGGGTTGAGGTTGTGCACACGGATGCCATATGGCCCATCCCCTTGCATCTGTAGCATTTCAGCGGACTTTGAGGGAGGGCTGGTCTCAGGGCCCGCTGTGGTGCTGTGGTTCCCCATCAGCTGGGTGGTTTCAGGTCAGGTTGATCTCTCTCTTTTGTGTCCGGTTGCTTTCTCATGTCGTTGGCATGCAGCCCGCAGTTGACTTTTACTGCTACTCAGAACCACTCAGAGAGTTGGTTTGGAATGTCGCGGTAGGCAGTTACTTGGGCAATCTGCTGGTCCAGACTTTTTCTGAAAAAATACACTAACAGTCGCTCTGGTAAAGGAGGTAGCCTTCCAATGACTCTCCTAAATTCGCGGATGTGCTCTTTGATGGGGCGGCACCTTTGCTTTAGGTGAGCTGAGCTCATCTTCTGCATACATGTCCTCCTCCACCTCCTCAAATTTGGCCTCTAGCAGTCATAGGAAGTCATATACGCCTTGCAGTTGGGGGGCTCTCCTCTTTTGGAGGGCTGCTAGCCATTCCCTTGCTTCTTCCTCTAGTCCAGTGGTTCTCAACCTTCCCAATGCCATGACCTTTAATACAGTTCCTCATGTTGTGGTGACCCCCAACCATAAAATTGGTGTCTCGATTATGTGTTTTCCCATGGTCTTAGGCGACCCCTGTGAAAAGATCATTGGACCCCCAAGGGGGTCCTGACCCACAGGTTGAGAACCACTGCTCTAGTCCCTCTGCGATAGTATTCACTATGGCTCTGTGGGATGTGTAGAGGTGTCCATAGCATTCCAGGTGGACCTCAGCTGAGTCAAGGAGTAGGGCTAACTGGTCTGAGTTCCGATCAAACTTTCCTCTGAATCGGGGCGGTTCAATCAGCAGTGCCCTTCCCTCCTCCTGTCGGCCTCTGTATGCTTGCGTTTGATATGTCTGAAGATACTCCTCAGTTCTAGTTCAGAGGGAGGGTGGTGATTGTCTGCCCTGGGCAGCCTGCCTGCTACGTGGGAGACGCACTGGCTTCATCTTTCTTCTAATGGGTGGAGATGTGGGGCTGTATTCCCATGTGCTTCTCGTCAACTCAAGAGGATCCATTGCTCCTCCCCTCTCTTTTGGCATGCATAATGGCCTTTCTTCACGGAGGATGACCCAGTCAAATTCCTCCCTCCGTTGCTCTATGGAACTTCCCAGGGACTCTATTTGGGGCTTTGGGGGCCTGGCTTGATTCCAGTCCAGCATCCCCTCCACTCTTCCCAGCTCGCTTAGGGCCTTTCTCTTTTTCTGGGTGGGGTGGGGGCTCAGCTTTAGCTGTTTTTAGGGGTTGATTACTTATCTCCTCTTGCTTCGCTCCTCTCGGCTTTGATGTCTGATGGCTGCTCTCCAGCTCTGTTGGGATAGCTGGCCTTTTCCCATGGTCTTCTGAGTTCCCCCTCGGCACCCCCGATATTTAAAAGCAAAAGATGGCTGTCTGTAAAGTACCCTAATGATACCTGCTTCATAATAAGCGACCCGATATTGTAATACAAAAAGCAGTGATTTATTAACAGCTTCATTAGGCATTTCTTATTCGCAGCCATCTTTTTTGCCTTCTTTATCTGCTTTTGAACTTTGCCCGTGTTTCTGTCCTCCCTTCAGTCTTATAATAAATCATGTTATCCAATAGCTTCATTCATCTCAACCCAGCTACTGTAATCTGAGATCCGGCTCCACCGACGCTCTGTATGGAATGTCAACACAGAGAGTTGACACCTGTAGCAACCCACATCTGCATCAATAACAGGAACCTATGTGGTTTGTATGGTACTATATGTTGTTATTGGATGTCTTCCATCAATGCTTATTCTAGCATGAGTGAACAATCTACATGTTTTAACATAGAAAATTTGTTGTCAGCTAATAACTCTGGAATCCAATGAGCTGTTTATTTACAGGACTGAGTGGAAATGGTCTTAGCTATTGGCCAGCTTGACTCTCAACTAATATTTTTATACCTTTTTCTGGGAGGGGGTGGGAGCTGGCTTCCACTTGACACTTGCCTAGACTAATCTCTGCAGTTTTATTCGCAAGGTTTTTTTGGAAGTGCTTCACCATTTAGCCTCCTCCCTAAAGCTAAGAGCCAGTGACTGATTCATAGTCATCCTTTATATGTAAGGAGGGACTAGAACACACAGGCTCCTAGTTTTTAGTCTAGTGCCTTTAACCATCACACCAAAGTGACTGTCTAGAAAGATAGATTATAGCTAATTAAATATGTAAATTGAAATAATTAACAGAATGATGAAATAATGCCTGCCATAAAGTCTACTGTGAGTGCATGCTAAACTGTGATGATTTACTTTCTCCACATGTTCTATTCATCAAACCTTTGTGCGTTAAAAATGCATTAGTTTCTTCTAAAGAAAACTTCAGGAAATGTACCAATCCAAAGATTGACTGATTGATTTTATCAAGCATGCATGCCTCCTCTTTAAAGTATGATATGATTAATTAATGTATTATAACATTAAGATAAATTTGGTATCCATTGACCAACCATTCACTCATATACATAACTACTGAGATGTAAGCCATCTGAGTAGAAATGTATATGAGTTAATAGTAGGCCAATGGATTGCACTTTTAAGAATTCTGCAATTTGAGAATATGGGATCAGTCAATTTTGCAATGTTGAGAATATGGGATCAGCATCAGTCAAGTTTGCAATGTTAAAAAAAAGGTTTACAATAGAAGTTAATGGCAATATGGTAAGATATAAAAGTTGTCTGAATATTGCCAACTATTTGAAGATGTTAAATATCATTATTATTGATCCTTTATATTTGAATAATGATGTTGATGACTGAACAATGATAGAGTAATCATATATGATCATAGTGGCTAGCGGGAAAGACATAGGCTGCATATGGAATTAATAGATTTTTGTTGCAATTCTTAATTTTTTTAAAAAAATGTACTACTCTTTTATGGTGTTTTTTTAAAAAATGTACTTGTTTACTGAAGTTCTCAATTGATTTTGAAATCTAACCTATAGTGTACACTGTGATTAAACACTGCTGCATCAGATTTTATAGTAATCTATTGCTTTTGAATTCATTTCCCTACAGCAGAAAGGTTTCAATAAAAGAAAAATAATGAGGATCAGTGGGGGAGTTTCCACCAAACACTGAATACTCATTATGTATTATTTATCTAATGTGCCAGTTTTGTATAGTGGTTAAGGCACAAGAAATTGGGAGACCATGAGTTCTAGTCTTACCTTAGGCACAAAGCCAGCTAGGCCAGTCTCTCTATTCAGTCCTAGGAAGTAGGCGTGACCCGACAAAAGTGTGCACGACAAAAGCGCACCGACAAAATTGCATCGCTAAAACCGTGATGTCATCAATGCGCGGTGACAGCAGCGCGGAGACAGAAGGGCGCTTTACAACAGCGCGTCTACAGAAAGCCGATTTAACTTAAGGTAAGGGTTAGGTTTAGGGTTAGGTTTAGATTTAGGGTTAGGGTTAGGGTTAGGGTTAGGTTTAGCATTACGTTTAGGGTTAGGGTTAGCATTAGGGTTAGTGTTACGTTTAGGGTTAGAGTTAGCGTTATATTTAGGTTCAGGTTTAGGTTTAGGTTTAGTTTTACAGCGCGCTTCTGTCGCCGCGCTGTTGTCGTGCGCGATTCAGCGCTCATTCATCGGAGCGCTTTAGAACGCACGGTTTTGTCACTGCGGTTTAGTCGGGTGCGGTTTTGTCGTTCGCCCTTTTGTCGGTGAACCGGAACTAGGCAATAGCAACACTTCCAAAAATCTTGCCAAAAAAACTATAGGCAGTGGTCCAAACAACTTCAAGGAATCAACGCTGATTGACATAGATGCTATAACACTTTATCTTGTGCAGGGTCTAATCTTTACCCAAACAGTAAGACTTTCTCTTAGTTATCTCCTTAATTATACCTCAAAATTATATTAATGATTTCTGAGTATGTTGCATGAGGAATAAATGGGATTGATGGGCTCATGGTGGATCCATATATTTCTTTTCATGAATGAGTGTCATTGGATTTTTCTTTCTTTTTTCCCCCTTTTGAACATTTCCCACCTAAAATTGTATGGGCAGAATTAAAAAAAGGAAAGAAATAAAAAGAAATGAAAGGATTGAATGCCAGTTCAGAAGGAAAGACTGATATAAATTGGATTAAGAAATAAATATTTCCCCCCAGACTTCTTTGAACCTATGATAGCACAGTTCAATTTGCAGCCTATTCCCATGCTTTACTCTCTAAATAACATATAGAGATTCATATATGTTTCTCATAGCGATCCTGAATTTCCAGTGGGACCAGTTATTATAGCTCTAAAAGGCCTTCTACTGTACAGATTTCGATGAAATATGCTCCCTTTTCCAATTACAATATTCTAAAATTTGTAGTATTCCATTAAAGTAAATACTAAACATACAAAAAGGAATAACCATTCATTTATGGTTGGATAATGGCAGGGCACTGCTGTAAATTCCCTGGATAAAGCTTCTGAATTTGGATAAGTATGACCTCCAATAGGGCACTAAAAGGCTGCTTGTGCAATTTTTCAGTTGTTGAGGTGGACTGAGTGTTTTTTGTTTAGAAGGCTTAACCAGGTTCATCTCAGCAGCTGAAAAATGTGTGGTAAAACAAGGCTTTCAAAAGTATAGGAGCCTCATTGAATAGATCATCAAGGTTCACTTAATCATGATCAATAATTCTTCCTTTAAAATTGGATTATATTAATTACAGATTTTTCCAGTCTGTGTCAGAAGGATTGTAAGAAAATTAGCACATAATTACTGGTGCTGATAACAATACCCAATGCCCATTATAGCTTTTTTGACTAAAAATATTGAGGACATTTGTTAAATTACTCAACAATTTTGGGTAATAAATGTAGACTAAATTATAAACTTATATAATGAAATAAATTTATTGCTTTTTAAACATTTTTAAAAAAATATTGACAATGTTCTTTTGATACACTGCTTGCTTAAATCAAAATCACAAAATCAAATATTGTTATTATAATGCTCAAAGAAGAAAATGAAGAATAAGTTTGTTAAAAAGCTTTAGGTTGTGTTGAGATTAGATTAGTGTTGTGTACCAAACCTGGTTTTGGAGCCAAATCTGAACTGCTTCAGATACAGAGGCTTATTGATTATTATTATTTGTATGGGGCTTTTAGTAATATATTTTAATGACTTTAGGCTTGTTGAAATAGATATATTGATTGAAGTTGATGCTACTTGGGCATCCTATCAAATCTCCCGCCCTTTCCCCACTCCAAAAAATGTACCAAGACAAAGGCAGCATTTAGAATATGAGATTCTTTAATGTTTTTTGGAAGAGATGTATGAAGAAGGATATTATAGCTTTAGTTATCTGTTTTAATTGTAAATTGAAGTCTTTGATGATATTTGGCATAAGATAGAAATTTTATAAATAACGATAAAATTGACACACTCAGAATGAGTACATAATTGGTGAAATGGATGCTAAGATCCCATGGATTATATAGGCCATATTTGCATGCTTAAATTCTGAAGAATTCCAGCATAATGTGAAACAAAAGCGTTGTGTTGTACTCTGTTCAAATGCTTTGGTTTGGTTCCTTCTGCCAGGAGAAACAATTCAGAATATATCTTTCTGTTGTCTGTTTGATATTATGGTATTAAAAAATGAACTCAGTTTGTTCTAGCTAATCAAAGCTGGAGTCTGTTCAAAGTTGAAATTCATAGTATGATGTTCAGATGTGACCAGTGTCTGTCAATTTATCCTCCAATTGGCTACAGCTTACATCAAAAATGTATTCGTAATATTCAACATTGTGATTTTGCTTTATTTAGTATTTGTTATTCTTATTAACTATTTTATCTATTAAAATTCGATTTGGATGCTGCCTGACTCCAGCTCTGTGCCTTACAACAGTAGAATTAAACAAGCAAATTCAAACATAAAATATGAATCAAAATAAGAAGAAAATATTATTTTAGAAAATAACATTTCCATGGCTCAGAAATATTCACAATCCTAGCATTTTCTGTGAAATAAATGGACCTATTTTAAACTCCAGGAGTTCATATTATTAATTGCATTAAATTAGATTCTTCTTGACCTGAAAAGCACACTTTATTTGCATTTCAGCCCTTTTGCAAAGAGTACTTTTAGTAATAGATTTTTGCTTTAACTGCTGTTTTGAAATGAGATTACGTAAAATGCAAATTGCTTCAGTTCATTTTGTTTGCTAAATGTACTGTTTAGCTCTGTTCTTCATACAGTGAAGCATAGCTTAACACTCTAACTAATGATTGTTATTGGAAGAAATTTATGAACCATCTTCTTCAGAAAATGAGACATTATAGAATGAATATAAAAAAGTTGATTTTTTCAAACTGTTTGGTTATGAAACTTTGTTATACTTTATAAAGTTTAACAACTATATAAATTTACTTTAAAATAATGGTTTAAAGATGAACAAATATTAATTTCTTAAAGCATTTAAAAAACAATATTGAAAATTATAGCTTCAAACATTGGGGAAAGAACATTTGACATGTATAACTTTATTTCAGATATAAATAAATTAATAGTCTTCACAGCCTTGATTACTATTAATCAATGATTTTGAGTACAGATAGTGCTCAACTTATGACCACAACTGAGCTCCAAATTTCTGTTGCTAAGTGAGACATTTGTTAAGTGAGTTTTGCCCCATTTTACAACCTTTGTTGCACAATTGTTAAGTGAATCACTGCAGTTGTTAAATTAATAGCACAGTTATTAAATGAATCTAGCTTCCCTATTGATTTTGCTTATTAGAAGGTCGCAAAAGATGATCACATGACCCTGGGACACTGTAATGGTTATAAATCTGAATTTTGATCACATGCCCACAGGGATGCTTAAATGGTTCTAAGTGTAAAAAATGGCCACATTTTCAGTACCTTTATAACTTTGGTCACTAAACGAACTGTTGTAAATCAAGCATTACCTGAAATTGTAAACATTTCTTTTTTAAAAAATAATCTGTATTAGCTACCACTATTTTTTCTAAGACAAATCAGGAAATTTCCCCCTTCCCACAACAGTTTTGAGAAATCAAGTCAGTTCTCATATATTCTATGCTGCATTAGTTTTTTAATTCTGTTTTAAAAAGTATAAACAGGTTGCCAAATTTTGACACTGGAGAAACAAAGGCAAAAATACGCCCCTTTAATAAATTGGGCCAAAGAGCAGGTTAGTGGAAAAACAGTAGATTATTCAGCCTTCCCCTGCTTCATTACATACTCTTTTTATTCCAGTGGATATCACTATTTCTCTTAGCCTAAGTTTGGGACAAGCAAATAAGCAGTTTATGTATTCATCATATTTTTGTACCATCTATTTGACCTCTGTGATTCTGCTGGTTTACAAACGAATCCATGCAATCATATAAAAGCCATAGTTAAAAAAAGTCCTTAGCATTCTATGACAGGGTTCCCCAACCCGATTATCTGGATTCCTTTCAGTCGGGTTTCAGGCCTGGTTACAGCACGGAAACTGCTTTGGTCGCGCTGATCGATGATCTCTGGCAAGCCAGGGATAGGGGTCACTCCTCTATCCTAGTGCTTCTTGACCTCTCAGCGGCCTTCGATACCATCGACCATGGTACCCTTCTGCAACGGTTGCGAGAGGTGGGAGTGGGAGGCACCGTTCTTCGGTGGTTCTCCTCCTACCTCTCGGACAGGTCGCAGTTGGTGTTGGTTGGAGGGCAGAGATCGACCCCTAGGCCCCTCAATAATGGGGTGCCGCAGGCAATGTTCCCTCTAATTTTTTTTCAGGGTGAGCGGAAAAGTATAGTGTTTGAGCGGCACAGTTTCATGCCTGAGCACCTAAGAGAGCAACAGTTTGAACTTCTGTCTCGTCTGCTGGACATTTGCGCAACATTCCAAGCGCCAAGCACCAATTGTGAGCGAGGTTTCAGCCTGATGAATGCCAGGCATGAAAATGTGCTACTCAAACACTATACTTTTCCGCTCACCCTGAAAAAAAAAGACTTCTGCTCAGCTTTTAGATCATTAGACTGGCTAGAGAGAGACATGGCACCAACAGGTCCTGGGTCCTGGCATTTTGCAGGCAACCTGTCCTCTCACATTCCTTTGGAATGCAACCCATCACATTTGAATTAGATTTTGCCAATTATCCTATTAAAAGATAATCCTATTATTCTAAAATATGACTAACTCGATATTAAAAATGTAAATATTTAATGCTGATAAATAATAGCAGTAATTGTTATTTAGTATGATTAAAATCAGTATTGATATATCAATATATCTATCAAAATTGACAATAAACACTAAAATAACAATACAAATATATAATGTGGAATATAAATGTAATAAATATAATATATAAATACAACATAAATGTAATAAAATAATTTATCATGAAACTCTCCCCCTTTAAAGTAATAAGATCAATTAAATAGTCTAGCAAGTTTGGACAATATGCTATATGTTATGTTACTTAAGAATATATATGCCTCAGAATCAGATACAACATCCACATCATTTCCAACTGAGTCAATAAAATGATATGCCATGCCAAAACTATTTTAAATAAAGATATGAAATTAATCAAGTATTGCATTTATTTTTCAAAATGAATGTAGAATTTTTATTATTATTTAAGTTTTGTACCCTATCTTTTCTAACTAACGTTAACTTTAAAAAGATGTTACATCAGACTACAATACAAGTAATTAAATGAAGACTAAAATAAGTGTTTTGGCATATTGAGCTTTTTATATTTCTTTCTAATATTGCTTCCTTAGTTGAGAACTTCCTCCTCAGCTTACTTACGCATTAACTGTTTGTTGCTTTTATGGCTTATTCATTCACTGCTCCATCTTCAGTTTTTTTCACAGGGGGCAGGGCTTCCTTCCTTCCTTCCTTCCCTCCACTCCTTTGGCCACCAATTTTGATCCAACTCTCTCTCTCTCTCTCTCTCTCACACACACACACACACACACACACACACAGACACAGACACGTGTTCTTTGGGGGGGGTTGAATTACTCCCCCTCACTGCGCAAAGTCGGCTCAGCATGTGTTCGGCCCCTGCTTACGCTGAATCAAATCTGCAGCCGGCGGGACCATTTCAAAGCCGCCGCCCGCCAGTCCTCTTGCTCCTTCTCCTTCACCGGCAAAGCAGCGGCGGTGGTGCCTCCCTCTCCGCTCGGAGCACCTCAGCTGGGCTCTGGGTTATCCCTGCCATCGCCTCCACCTCCGCCGCTTTCCTACTAGCTCCCGCGGCCTCAAAAGCACGGCAGAGGAGGAAGGGGGAGGGATAATGCGGGGGCCAGCTCAGGTGCTCCGTGTGGAGAGAGAGGCACCACTGCGGGAGCTTTGCTGGTGAAGGAGAAGAAGCAAGAGGACTGGCGGCTCATCAAAACAAGTCTGGGGAGGTCCTTTGCAGGCGGCCAGTTCTAGCTGCCTGCAAAGGACTTCCCCACGTTTGCTTTGGTAGAAAGCTCTGCGCGGCAGTTAGAAAGCTCTGCGCGGAGGTTTCTAGCGACGTGCGCGGCCGCGCACGCGCGCACCTTAGAGGGAACAGTGGCCGCAGGGTTCGGTCCTGTCTCCCCTCCTATTTAACATCTACATGAAGCCGCTGGGTGAGATCATACGCCGGCACGGGATTAAATACCACCAATATGCGGACGGTTCCACCACAAAAGCGCGTAGGACAAAATCGCGCTCGACAAAAGCGCGCTGTGACGTCATCACAGCGCGACGAAAAAGATCGAAAAAATGTAAAAATAAAGCTAAAACCTTCCCCTAACCCCCCCAAACCTAACCCTAAACCTAACCCTAACCCTAACTCTTAACCTAACCCTAAACCTAACCCTAAACCTAACCGTTAAAGTAACGAAAAACGTAACGCTAACCCTTATCCTAACACTAACGCTAACGCTAACGCTCTAAAGCTAACCCTAACCCTTAACCTAACCCTAACCCTAACCCTAACCCTAACCCTAACCCTTACCTTTATGTGAATCGGCTTGCTTTAATTTAATTTTTATTAATTTTTATTTGAATTTTTCGATCTTTTTCGTCGCGCTGTGATGACGTCAAAGGCGCGATTTTGTCGATCGCGCTTTTGCCGTCCGCGCTTTTGACGGGTCACGTATGCGGACGATACACAATTGTATCTGTCTGCCCCATGCCAACTCAGTGAAGCGGTAGAAGTGATGTGCCAGTGCCTGGAGGCTGTTAGGGTGTGGAAGGGAATGAACAAGCTTGCACTCAATCCCGACAAGACCGAGTAGCTATTGATGCTCCCTCCCAAGGATGGTCCAGCTATTCCATCTCTTAGCCTGGGAGGTGAAATTATACGCCCCTCAGAGAGGGTTCGCAATTTGGGGGTCCTCCTGGATCTGCAGCTGATGCTAGAACATCACTTGTCAGCTGTGACCAGGGGGGGCTTTGCCCAGGTTCGCCTGGTGCACCAATTGCGACCCTATCTGGACTGGGAGGCCCTTCGGATGGTCACTCACGCCCTCGTCACCTCAAGACTGGATTACTGTAACACGCTCTACATGGGGCTGCCCCTGAAGAGTGTTTGAAGACTTCAGTTAGTCCAGAATGCAGCCGCGTGAGTGATTGTGGGTGTACCAAGATACGCCCACATTACACCTATCCTCCGTGAGCTGCACTGGCAACCCATTGGTCTCCAGACATGCTTCAAGATGCTTCAAGATGCTAGTCATTACTTTTAAAGCCCTACATGGTATCAGATCTGGCTACCTGAGAGATCGCCTCCTGCCAGTCACCTCCCAGGGACCTATAAGATCGCACAGACTAGGCCTCCTCCGGATTCCATCTGCCGGTCAATGTTGGCTGGCGACTCCCCGGGGGAGGGCCTTCTCTCTTGCTGCTCCGGCCCTATGGAACGATATTCCCATTGCGATCCGGACCCTTACTACCCTTCCGGCCTTCCGCAAAGTGACTAAGACCTGGCTGTTCCGGCAGATCTGGGGCTGTTGATGTATCCAGCCCCATACTAAGTCATGAATGTTGTTGAATTTTTAATGTTTTTTTTTATTTTTCTGTATGTCCCCCCTCCCTTTTTTTACTTGTAAGCCGCCCTGAGTCTCTTTGAGAGTGGGCGGCATACAAATTAATTAATTAATTAAATAAATAAATTTTAAAAACCCATGGTTCATGGACTGGCCAGTAACTGGACCGCACAAACAAGCACATCCCCATCTGCAGGATACGGGTAGCACATGAAACCGTGTCCTCTCTGTTCCTTGGAAAAACATCTTTCCATGAAACTGGTCCAAGCCAGTCCAGACTAATATAGAAATTATTTTATGTATCTTTTGTTTTTTTGGATTTTCAAGTCAATTTTGACTCCTGATAACTGCCTGGATAATTCCTTACAGTTTTCCTGGCAAGATTTCAATGGTTTGCCATTGCCTTCTTCCTACAGCTGACAGAAAGTGCTAGCCCAAGATCACCCAGTAAACTTCATACCTAAGGCAGGCCTAAATTTCATAGTATCCTGGTTTCTAGTATGGTACCTTAAACATTATGCCAGACTAACTTTAAAGTAAATGAAGAGTAAAAAAAATGGGAATAAGAGTGAGTGATAAAAGCAAAAATAAAAACTTCTTGTGGACTGTTGGCAATCAGACTTAACCTAAGCTTCCTTGATACTCCTAACTCTCTTTATTCATTTATTATTAAATGAACCAATTAGATAAAAAGCAGAAAAGATTTTTTAAGTTTGCTAATTGATGTATCTGTATTTTAAACAAAGCCATATATAAGAAGGAAAGAAAGCAGATGAGAGAGGAACAAGAGGAAACAAATTGTATTTGTAAAGAAATACAATTCAAAAATATTTTTGTTTTATCAACAAGATGAACTAAGTAAAATCAGAAAATATCTAATTAGAGTAAAAGATATAAAATTGGTGGTGGCCAGCTTCAAATAGGCCCAGCAGCAAAGCATGGAAAGTTTTTAATCATCAATAAAAACTACAGCCAAACTTCAGTAAAGAGTTTTTTAAAAAAAAATTAGCACAGTGAAAGAAATTCTGGTCTCCATCCAAACCTTTAAGAATGAAGATGTATAGCGACTAATAAACTGCTTCTCATGAGTCATCATTCTTATACCAAAGTACATCTTCCTAAATTGTTGGACTTCATCAGTATCAACTTGAAAGAACATAATCAAGGTTATTTCTTCCCTGTTCAATTGTTTGAGAGGACTGCAATATTTGCAATAACTTATCTGTCCATGGCAAAGCTAAGAAGTTTCTAATGGCCATCACTTACCAGCAGTCAAAAAAGAAAATCTGGAGCACAGTTAGTCCTCTAAGTAGCTACTTGATTAGTAGCTAAACTAACAGAGCTAATACTAATTAGGACTTCTGGAATTCCATGTGCAAATTGAACCAGCAAGACTAAGATGTTAAAGACAGTAAAGATATTACTTGTGCTTGAAGGATGTTGTTACTCTTCAGTAAATCAGTTGTAAACACATTCATGCATTTGAATGGAGATATTCTTTCCTCAAATGAATCCAATCAGGTGCTTATACAATCAATAATCTCTTTAAAACTTATTTCTCTCCCAGAAGAGCAAAAATCACATCCTTTCTAAAAATTGCCACAGTAATGGGAAGATATGGTAAAACTGCCTTGAGCATTATTCCAAATGATAAAAAGGAACTGAAAATCCAAATAAATAAATAAATAAATAAGTAAGTAAGTAAGTAAGTAAGTAAGTAAGTAAATAAACAAATAAATAAATAAATAAATACTATCTGTTTTGAGTTCCAAAAATAACATTTAAATAATTTGTGAATATGAAACATTAGAGAATGCTGTAACCAACTAACCTATCCAACTAGAGTAAGATGTTGACCAGAAGTCCTAACTTTAGACTACTTATGATACCCTTCCCCAAATGAAAACAATATATTTATTCATGAAAGCATCGATAAGGAAAAATAGATTTTGGCCATTCCTTATGCTGGTATCCATCTCTAATAAAACTAATGTATGATCTTTCACTTGAGGTAGCATAGAAATATTGTAAATATATAAATGAGGCTAAGAAAGTAAAATGTGGTCCAGTCCAGTATTTATTTATTGTAGGTGAATAACACCAAATCTTGGGATAAATATGTGACCAATTTGATGGAAGAAAAGGTCATAGTATAGCTTCTTCTAAATCCAGTTTTGTTCTTTGAGTTCCTTCTCCCTCCTTTATAATCGGGAGTTCCTTTTTTACTGTAATAACTCAAGTCTTTTGTAAACTGAAAGAATTGGGTTCTGTCATGATTGCATTGTACAATCTAAGTAAAATCAAAAATTTTGAGACAGGAAACTGATAATGAATGCAGTAATCAGAATTTTCATTGATACTCTTCATAGAGAATTGCTCTTCTATTTCTAATTTTAATTCCATGTCTTAATTTTTTGAAATTTTTTTGAAAAACTTAAAATTTTTAATTTTAGTTTATACATACATGTATTCTAAAATGTTTCTTTGCTTAGATATGTATTTTGCAGTATATAGTGGAAATGTCTTCTACATCAGTGATATGTTAGAACACATTATTAGCTGCCATGAATGTAATTTCATCTGTATAAATAGCAATGATTTCTCATATTAGCAGGATGTGTGTGTCTATGCCTGGATATTTCACTACCTAGTAGATTATATCTATTAAAAAGCATTGAATGTCAGAATAGCTTTTATCTTGCTCTATCTACAGGTCCGTAAATATTCAGAATTCTCATTGTTCAGCTCCAAAGACATTTATCAAATACATGAAGCAAAATTTTGGGCCATGCCAATCAAAATGCAACAAATGAAGGAGCCAACTTTCAAGATTCTGTGGTTTTTAATTTTTTGTTTTAGTTGACCCACATACATGCATACTCTAATTGTGTTTGTAATGTTTCCTTCAAATTCCAGGAACTAAGAAATAGAGAAAAGTATGTATCAATATACCACCTATTCAGGCCAACATGCCCTGCTGTTAGCTAAATATGTATATGCAAGGCTGTGCTATCCAATCCTCCTTAGATTGGAATAAATATTTCTTATTATCAAGCCATAGTTTCTTTTCTTTTTTTCCTTTTCCCAGATCACATGCAACATCAACCACTGAAATCATTGTCCGGCTTCTTAGTGTCTTGTTGGCTGAAGAAGCATTTTTCTGCAATGCAATTAGGTGATGGGATCATTTGTAAAAAGCAGCAGTCTTAATTAAGGGCTTTGCCATGTAATCATTAAAAAACAATGTATTGAACTATCATTTTATGAAATATTTCATCTTCCTAATCACCTGCCCTCCCGCCTTCTTCTCCCAGACAAGAGCACACAATCCCCCTGGGTAGCTGATGCATAGTATTGCTCTGGACTGGACTGATCATTAAACAGGGCTGTCAAGAAGTCTACCTGATGGGTGCAGAAGTAGCTGGTAGAAATCACGAGGCACTCATGCAGTGTTCATTCATCTCGCTTACTTTCGCAGCACTCCTGCTCCATTTATCTGTCCAAGGCCTGGGATGTTAATGGTAGGGCTGGTGGCTCTCCGTTTACTCTCTTCCCACCTGCTCTGAGGCTTGCTAGTTTTTCTTTTCCCCTTTTTTTTCTTCCTCCCACCCTTTTGCATGGCTGATGGATATGCAGAGTATGGGATGAAGTGAGCGCTACTGTCACCAAACTGATGGTATTCAGTGACTCCTAGCTCCTGGCTAGTCTGTACTCCAGGAGCCTGACACCCTGACCACTGAGGCATAAAAAACAGAGAATTGGAAGCCTCAGCCTGTCAGGCAATAGAGCATCCCCCAGAGAGACCTGGAAATTCTTCTCTCTCTCTCTCTCTCTCTCTCTCTCTCTCTCTCTCTCTCTCTCTCTCTCTCTCTCTCTGTGTGTGTGTGTGTGTGTGTGTGTGTGTGTGTGTAGAGGTGGAAGAGATAGTGGGAAGAAGATCAGCCTCTTTGTACAGATACTTGTGCAGGAGTGCTGATTATTCTTGGAAACACATCTCTCTCCATAGAGGCAAGAAATAACAACATACAGTAGATACAGTGAAATAGAACAGCTGGCTGCAACAGCATGGAGGAAGATTTACCTGAGCAAGGGAAATGAAGTTTATGAGATTTCTTCTTCTAGACCCGTGATGACATAGAGCCCTCTCAGCTTCGCCATACATGCGCACTTGCCTCCCGCCAGCCAGCTGGTTTTCGGGTCTCTGCTGTGCATTCGCAGGGGCAGGGTGCATGTGGGAGATGCACGTGCATGTGTCAGGGTGGGGGCACATGGGGGCTCATGCGCATATGCATGGGGCAGAGGGGGGTCGTACACACATTGCATTATGGGTGCATGCACATTTTGGGCTTTTGGTGCCGAAAAGGTTAGCCATTACTGTTTTAGACTATATGATCATGGAGCAATTGTTCCAGGATCTTCCTCCTGAGTCTATGCATGGTCACAGAACATAGATGAAAATGGCACAGAATTCCCAATATTCATGGATTCAATTAATATTAATATTGGGAATTCAGTACTTGGGTGACCAACAACACATAAAAAGACCAACATAAATCAAATCAGCAACAATACACAAGAATAAACTCCACCATGAATCATAACATCTATATTTACATGGGCACCATTGGTAATATACAAAAGAACAGTTAAAATCCATAATATCTCAGGGCTGAAACTACTCATTTTCTGATCCTTATGCCTGGAGAGACACAACCAGGTCTTTATAGCATTATAGCTTTCTTAAAGTTGTCAGGATTGGAGCAAGTTGCAACTTGAGAGTATGATGTTCTAGGGGCAAGTGTTGCAAGCGAAAAAGGTCCTTTCTTTCTGGGTCCCACTAGATTGTGACTATTTTTAATTATTGGGATCCATCACATCAGCGGAGGGCTTCAAAACTTTCAGCAATGGGTTCTCTGCCTGGTTGCTGTGTTGGCATGGCCATGGTGGGCATGGCCTAGTCGGCCTCCTGCACCATGGTTGGGGTGGAGTTTTCACCTTCCCCAGGCTTTGGAGGCTTTCCTCAAGCCTCTGTGAGGGCAAACTTCCTTCCCCTATGTTCTGGAGGCCCTCCGGAGGCTGGAAATGGGCCTGTTTCTGGCCTTCCAGAACTTCTCCCTCCCGAGACTCCATGTGGGCCCTCCACTTACCTCACATCGAAAATGGGCTGTGTGGAGACTCCTGGGGAGAGGATGAGGTGGACAGGGTGAGGCGAGGGGGCAGCCAGGGGTGGGATTTAGAGGTTCTCTGAACGAGCCATAATGTTAGCTACGGGTTCTCCTGAACCCGGGCAAACCTGTAGCAGCCCACCCCTGCATAGCATGCCTGCACTAATGGACCATGTGAGAGAAGCAAAGTTATTTGTACTAAAGCCATGAATCCACTGGATTTTGGATATAAATGTTTGGTTGTGCCAAAAAGTAAGTTTTCAATAATATGAATATGTGATATCCAATCTCACCACATATGGAGATAGTATGGTAACAAAATAGATGTATGTATCACAGTCTTTAGTTCTCAGTCTTTAGTATCTTATGTGCTCCTAATCACTGGAAAAAATCTGGTTTACAACATAATATCAACAAGATCCTACTTTTTCCAAGAAGGGCATTTAGATGTTTACAGACCTTTTGTTACATTAATTTTGATTTAGTGTTAGTGTTACAATGACGGCTAGACAATGTGTATACTGTTTGAGAAGGCCTGGTCTACAAATACAGATGTTCCAAGGATGTAGTAAATTGATGGAGATAGGTCTTATTGCTTCCATGAGTTTTCGTATTGTTGGAAGAAATGTCCTTCTGGGTTCGGCTCCAAGAGGGGAAAAAGACACTGGAGACACGGAGGCTGCTTGGAAAGATGGTTTTAATGGTGGACAGGACAACATGGCTTGAGTCCTGAACAGAAAAGATGATCACATGCTTCAATGTTGGTGAAGAAAAGAGAAGGGAGGCTGAGATGCTGAGTCCCTGGTTTTATGCCCTCTCTGTCCTTTGATCTTGAGCTTGTATTCTGATTGGTTGTCAGACTCCCATGGGGCCATGCAGGGGCAACTCTCAAGGCTGCGTTTTGAATCCAGCTTTGGTTGAGTTCTCAGATACCATGTGGTGAGTTCGGTAAAGGGCCAATATTATCATGCCTTAATCCCATCCTGGAGCTGAAGGGGAGAACTCTTTATTATGTAAAGGGACTGGCTTGGCCTTCTTAATGGCCCATTGATGAAGTGGGTGGGGGCAGGAAGCTACAGGGAGCTATTCTCTCTTTAAAACATGTTTCTTCCTTTTCACATCCAGAGAAATGTAATATTCTGTCTTTTCAATATTTCCTAGGATATTTCATTTTTCTGGGAGAGGACTGGGTGATAACTTCCTACAGTATGATATTTCAGTAGTATAGCATCTGTAAGGTATGGTGTTATTGGAACTGCTATTTAAAAAATCCCAAATAATTGAAATATTATTAATCATAAGTTGTTGGCCATTATGCATATTGAAACTATTAAATGCATCTATTCTTAAATTAAAACAAAATCAAAAGCAGAGAGAGTTTGTGTTGGGTTGACAGGCTCACCTATAACAAAGAAGATTCAGATGAATATTTGTGCTAAGCAAACCATTCATAAAATAACAATGAAAAAAATAAAATCTGATTTTATTTTAATCTGATCCTGTTTAAAGTTATACTCCAAGATCTTTCATCCAGGTGTTATTTTCCATTTAAAGGAAGGTAAGAATGGATTAAAAGCCCTATCTTTTCTCAGTGCGGCTTTAGCAGTGAAAAACATAAAAGAGTATGATGGTTGCTTTCTATGTGTGAAGTAACTCATAAAGAGGGCAGGTTAATTTAAAAACTTGATTTTTAATTTCCCTCTCACTACTACCTCCAGGGGTAGCAGATATTGTAGAGTAGTTAAAATCAGTCAGTTTATTAAGAGCCCACATAATCTTCATGTCCCCTAGAAATCATGCTACAAGATAAAGTGTGAAAAGGCTCACATTCTCTTCACAAAATGACCCAGTCTCCTGGTGGGTCTGTACCAATTAAATTTTCAGGAGGGGACAGGGAAATGTTTATTTGAAAGCTAGCCTACATGAACTTCATTACATTACTTTCCACAGTGGGGGAGTAACATCGATTCACTGTCAAACACCACAAAAAAGCAGACAAGAAATAGTAAAAATATGGCAACCAGGCCTCTATATGGAATCTTTCTTGAGTTTTTTTCTCTCAGAAGCCCAGTTGTGTGATACTAAATAGAGTATAGTAAAATAAACATGTAATCTTAAAAAAGGACCCTTATAATGTAGATATTCTAATAGATTTAAACATCACAGGCATCTTGTTTTAAATTTGTGCAAGCCTTCTCTTTATTTTCATAGAGATATGTTGTTTAAACAGGGTCAGAATATTTTTAGTGCCTTTTCTAACAAAGAGAAATGTAGTCAGGTAGAGGAAAAACCTTATCTTCCCTTGATTATTATCTAACAATTTCCCTCAAACAGAGTGTGGCATGCATCAAAACAATAGGAACTGTATGCCACTTTGGTCCAATGTTACTATTAAACAAAATTGACGCTGAATACTTAAACTTTTCCCAAAAGAACTATAATGCAAAAAAACAACAACCCTTCTTTCTGTTTTGCTGAAATGAATAGATGATACCAAAGAAATTCACAGAGGAGGAAGATATAGGTTAATAAGCTTTGACTTCCCAAATCTTTTCTGCTGATAGATGCCAAAGTAGAGATGTAGCTATAAAGCTCTTTTTATTACAATATTTAAAAATATTTTCCCTCTGCTCAACAAACTAATTATGCTGATATTAAGATGACCTATTTAAAATTTTTAATACAGGGAGAAGCAAGGGTTTTTGTATCTGCAGTATCGAAGTTGTCACATACTTCTCTTTGGAATTTCTTCAAGTAGCATACATGCAATCGTGAAATACCTTGAAAAAAATTACCAAAATCACAAAAGGGGTGGGATTTCCAGTCCAGCATAAATACAGTATGTCTGGATTAACACAATTGAGTCAAATAATTTATAAGAGATTATTCAATAATAAGTAATTGAGATGTTTTCAAATATTGAATGCCTGGGTAAACACAAGAAAATAATCAGTCCAGATCCCTACCCTCCTATATTGCTAATAAATGTTTATTTTTATGAAAAGAGGGTAGAAATTAATTTCCTCAGTGAAAAGTTAATTGTTCAGATTGCATGATTTAATGATTAATAAAATAAAATCTTATGAAACTCTAAAATTCATATGATCCAGTCTACTTAATTTCTTCTAGTATCTTCAAATATGTAGCATACTGTTAAGATAGCAATAGCAATAGCACTTAGACTTATATACCGCTTTGCAGTGCTTTACAGCCCTCTCTAAGTGGTTTACAGAGTCAGCCTGTTGCCCCCAACAATTTGGGTCCTTATTTTACCCACCTCAGAATGATGAGTCAACCTTGAGCCTGGTGAGATTTGAACTGTCAAATTGCAGGCAGTCAGCAGAAGTAGCCTGCAGTAATGCATTCTAACCACTGCGCCACCATGGCTCATAATTGCAGAAACAAGTGGGAATATTGAAAGACTTGATTGCAATTCAGAACATTTGCTGGGCCTTATTTATAAATTACTAGTGATCAGAATCTCAACAAGTCAAAGACTGCATGATTAAATAGATACAACATTTGAATGCAGTAACAGAGATATAATAATGGGAATCTTAATAGAAGAACATTAAGTTCACCTGGAATATTATACTCAGACCAAATTGGTATAAGATGTTAATATATGGCTCCAGTCTTGCTTGTTAAAATGGACCATTTATTTTTCAAAAAAATTGGAAATGTAATGAGTAAGTTGAATCACTTTTTCATATTTGGTGTCAATATGATAAAGCTGAACAATTATGGAAAATAATTGATGCTGGGATGAAGACATTTAAAAAGAGATTTCACATTTCAGTTATGATAGTTGCAACATTCTTATTCAACTCACTTTACCCACTCATGCACCCCTTCAAAGTATACTGAATTAACTTGTATATGACAAGTGCTGCAAGGATATTATATTTTTTCTTTTTAAAAGGTTGTTTGATTTCCCTCAAAGTTTTTTTTTTTAAAAAAAATTGTAACCCACCCAGAATTGTTTATTAGTTGGGCAGCTTATAAATCATATTAAATAAACTCAAACTGGAAATAATCATTTAGACCTAGACTAATATCACATCTAAAGTTTGGGTTCACTTTGCATAGAATTGATGTTTAAATTTTCTGTATCAGAATAGTAATATTCTTAGTAATATAGACTGAATTATTGAATTTATTACAACTCATAATTTTATTTGGTGATTTATGCTGTAATGGCCATAATGTTTGATGTTCAGCCATACTTAAAGTTTAATAATTATTCTTAGTCCTTTACATCAGTGGTTTCCAACCTTGGCAACTTTAAGACCTGTGGACTTCAGCTCCCAGAGTTCCTCAGCCAGTTTGCCAAGGTTGAAGACCACTGCTTTACATGATACAGTAAGTAATCTGTTGCTTTTTAAAAAGCTAATCAATAATAGTTGTGGGTGCTCCAATACTGGAGGTTTTTAAGAAGAGATTGGACAGTCACTTGTCTGAAATGGTATAGGGTTTCCTGCTTGAGCAGGGTTGGACTAGAAGACCTCCACTGTTTTTCTATTATATATTAGAGACCTATAACCTCTATGATTTTCTAATTCCTACTTTAATCAAATTTCTTTTATTCTTTTATTTTTTATGTCTCTTTTTGGAACCTTTAAGATGTTTTTTTCTTTAAATTGGTTGATAAAAAGAAATCTCCTCCCCCAAAGTATGTGGATAATGAAAAAAGAATTCAGGCAATTCAGAATCAAGAAACTAAACATGGTTGAATTTGATTCAAAATCACCATCTAAACCAGAGGTCTCCAACCTTGGCAACTTTAAGACTTGTGAACTTCAACTCCAGAAGCTTCACTGGCTGAGGAATTCTGGGAGTTGAAGTCCACACGTCTTAAAAGTTGCCAAGGTTGGAGACCCCTGATCTAAACAGTTCTGTAGAGAGGAACATTTATACTTAGTTTGTCTGAATTTGTTTCTCAGAAAACAGTGAAAAACCCAATGTATAAATATCAACAGAAAGATTGTGACAACAAAAAAAGCAAACAAGAAGCAAGCAAAGATAGTACCAATAGTAATAGGTCCCTTGATGAAATCCCAAAACATCTGGAGCCCCACTTGAACACCATTGGTATTGACAAAATCACTATCAGTCAATTGCAAAAGGCAGCTTTCCTTGGAAAAAGCTTACATCTGCAATGATCCTCTTAACACTATCAAGCAACATCTGCCTCTCCAGGTCTTTGGGAATGAGTTGATAGGTGGATAAAAGTGCCAAATCCAGTGTGACCATCTGTGTGACCAATCACAATAATTAATTATTTAATCCTGCCTTTCAATTTCTATATTATTACGGGCATGACAATGATAAAATGATTTAAAATGTGAAGAACAGTAGCAAAAATAAGGATATAGTAACATGAGTAAAGAATCTAAGGGCAATTGTAGCATAAAACCATAAAGACTGTAATAGTAGACAACATGTCATGACCAATAACCCTCTTTCTTTTCATTCACTGCATTAAGACATTGTTAGAATTCATATGACTTTTAACCATCTCTGCTATTTTACTTGATCTTTATTGAGCTCTTTCCTTTCTCTTTATTTCAGGGAGTGAGTTTTCTGGAAGCCCATACAGTCACCCACAATATTCAACATACAATGATTCCTGGAGATTTCCTAACCCTGGATTGTTAGGTAAGTTTGTTCTCATGCCATTAAAGCCACAGTCTAATCCAAAATTCAGGAAAGCAATAACGTGTCCCCATATGCCCTGCCCAATGTACTCTTGAGGACCTTATGACCATGCAACAGAATGCAATCCATGCTGTACGCTTCTGGGAAACCATCACCTAAGTTAGACTTTTCTAAAAGAAGAGCGGTGGCGGTGCAGTGGTTAAAATGCAGTATTGCAGGCTAACTCACTGCCCACTGCCAGGAGTTCGATCCTGATTGCCTCAAGGTAGACTCAGCCTTCCAGCCTTCCAAGGTCGGTAAAATGAAGATGCAGGTGGTTGGGGGGAATATGCTGACTCTGTAAAATGCTTAGATAGGGCTGTAAAGCACCGTGAGAAGGTATATAAATCTGTGCTATTGATATATGTTTTAAATTTTATGTTCTTATAACTATGCATAAAATTTTAATAATGATGCGTCTGATAATAATAGAACATAGAATCATAGGACTGGATATAATAATAATTTGTTTTGAAACATTCTGGAATGCCTTCTCTATAGCTAAATAGCAATGTCTAACAGTATATGCAATATTTAATCACCAAATTACATAGACCAGAACTGATTAATTTACAACTCTTTCATGCTTAAATTTAAACCTGAAGTCTCTTTGTTTTTAGTTGGATTCACTTTCAAGTAATTCTTGTTGTTTAATGTAAATATGAGAGATAGGAACGGACAACTGGGTATATAATTGCTTTCTTTCAACAAACCATAATTAAGATATTCATATTCCGACATCACAACAAATATCTCAGATGGCATTTGCCAAGATTTTCTGTGGCTCACTCTCAGTCTGCCATGGTTATTCAGAGATGAAAGGAGTTTGAAAAAGCTATCTCTGTTCCTGCTGTATATAATTGTTTCCCCTTTTGCTTTTGGCACACAGGCTACAAAATAGCGCAAAGCCCCGTGTAATAAATTTAGCCATAACTGGCAGGGGTATAAAAGAAATGTAGCCTATGGGAAGTTGAATCCATTCCCATATTACATTTAACTCTCCCAAGCTATTGGCTTTATTCATGCTATGCCTCCAGGCTTTATTAAGGCTCCACTGTGATTTTGAATTAATTTGAAGAAATGCATTAAAATGTTTGGAAGGGTGAATGCTGAACCTGTCTGCAACTCATTAAAGCAACCATGTCGTTTCCATGAAGGGACAGACGACTTCTAACTGCATCTTCCAAATCAAGTCCAACACAGTGCATCCCCTTAGTGTTTCCTGGCTAGTTTTCTGGATTCATGTCCGAATTTTTAATTTAATGTAGAATAAATTATATTTCTTTTGCATATGTTTCATCATACTGCTGGCTGAATATATGGCTCCTTTGATCTTTTGGGTTTCAGTAAAGATGATGTTGTTTCAGTAGAAGAGAGCAGCATAACTTATGTTTACAAATGAATAGTCTTTCTTCAGGATCTTTTCTTTCCTCTTTAAACTGTTCTCCTCCCCACACACAATTTTGTTCTTTATTAGAAGTTTAGTATCCAGACACATAGGGCGCCTGTAATTTTGCAATAAGACAGAATCCAAATGATTCTGAAAAAACCCGCCTTACAGACCCTTGGAAGTCCCTAAGTAACTCACCCTCACCCTCCTTTAATAAGGTGGATAAGCAACATCCATTTTACGCCACTGTCAAAATCTGGCCCAACTTGACCTTACATGTGTGTAGCACATGGTGATTAGAATTCTCCTGCATAATCTATGTGAATGAGGTAAGTAAAATACCAATTAATTGTCACTTCTCTAGCAGAGAGATATTGTGCCTTAGAGACTTTCAGATTTATGGATGGCAAGGTTGTTATGTGTGACCTCTAGCAGAGAAATAATTTTGAATTTTTGTCATTTTTTAAAATTCAGTTTCTTTGTTTTAAGTAATTGAGTCCCTAAGTAATTGAACCACCTAAGATCTACCCATCACATTTCTTGCCCTTAAACAAATCCTTTGGGAGGAATTGATGGGTTATAGCATTCTGTGTCACACTGCTTTTTACAGTACAAAATTGCCATTTACTGTGCTGTAACTAAGGGTCTGGTGCAGCTCAAATCAGAAGCTGTTTTCTAATACTATTTCAGCACATACTCAACTCAAGGCCAACTAGCTTGACATAAAATGGACTATAGCCACTTACAAAAAGCATGGAGGGCACCGCTTGGGACTGGTTCCCACAGATACAAGTACTTATTTCCTTGTTTGTTACTCCTTACTGATCACCAAGAAGTGTTTCACTACCTATGCAATGCAGTGAAATACAGTAGTAGCTTCCTGAGGTGTAGATTAAACTGACTCTATTTGGATCCTAGTATAGGTATCATTTTTAGCACTCTAATCTGATATAAAGCTGTCTGCACATTGCTAATATCATGGGCTGTCCTGCGCTAGCAATGAGTAAAATGAGTACTGTTTATAATTAGTTAACCACTATACAATGTTTTTTTTAAGGAAAGAAAACCTCAAATAGTATTTAATTGGATGCAATAATTGAAATATATTCAACAACATATCTTATCTGGACAAATCAGCTTCTCTAGCCAGATATCCTTCATACGTTTCCTTGACTATATTTCCTGTTCTGGAAATATGAGGTGTTTTTTTTCTGAGCTATGTCTGTAGAATTTACTACATCTATGGGGCATTTCCCAGTTTTATTGGAAATAATCAATTTCTGGACAAAAGACAATATAACAAGAAATGTTTAAAACTTTCTCCTAAAGCCATCTTTTTCATTGGGTCTTTTGTCCTGAAATGCAGTATTTCTGAGAGTTAGGGTAGTATATGAAATACAAATCCCAATCGGTTATTAATATTGAAGTTTGTTCTGTGCAGTATTTTGAAAACACAAAATTATAAAAGAAGAAAAAAAAGTTGAATACTCCTAAAAAAGCATATAAGATGTATTCTTTGTATTTACTGTTTTCCCTGAACATAAGACAGGGTCTTATTTTCTTTTGACCCCTGAAATAAATGCCTGGCCTTATATTCAGAGAGGTCTTATTATTTTTGAGGTGCAGAAGGCAGCGAGCATGGTCACCTCATGGCTGCAGCTGCGTTGCGCATTACTGGGACTCTCTCTTTTTGCGGCGGTCATTAGCATTTCAGAAGGAGTGCAGTTGCTCTGGTTGTGGGAGCAGCTGTTAGGTAAGGGCATGCGGGGTGCATGGGGCATGCTCCACCCTCCCTTTCTGCCCCCTCCGGTCTCGCCTTACCTCATGTTGTTTCTGCAGCAACCAACCAGAGGAAATGGCGGGGACCGGCTGCGCATGCATTTAAATATTTTCGAGGAGGGCTTATTTTTGGGGAGAGGGCTTATTTTAGTGCATGCGCTCAAAATGCTGATTGGGCTTATTATCTGGAGAGGTCTTATTTTTGGGGAAACAGAGTACAAACATCAGTTCACCAAAGCCATAATTACTTAATTAAATAGTCATCCATAACTAATCTATTTTGATCCATTCTGTAAGCCACTGAATAGATTCTCCTTGTTTTACTTGCCAGCCAAACTGTCCCTAGTTACATGCAAGATAGAATCTAATGTTGTTGTTAAAGTGGATGAGGCTGATGCAAGGAAATAAAGAAGCATCATATTTATAAAACACTTGAGTTTATCACTGTTCAAGCAAGGGAGGTAATGTGGAAGATTAGGATGGATTTAGTCAGATTGCTTTTTGGGATAATATTAGAAGACAATTCCTGTACATACCACTTTGAGTTGTCAGAAATAAGGAAGTATATTATTGCAAATTACTACAATATAATATGATAAATTATTATTTACATTGATTTGGGAAAGCAGTGGTACTCAATGTGAGCTATGCAAATGTAATACATTTCTCTTCTCTCATGTTTGAAATAGGATGGAAACTGATGGTTTCAAGCTTCAATATTATAAGCTCTAAGGAGAACTTTTCTTGGGGTTTTCAGCTACAGTTGGATATTGGTTAAAACATATGTTTTCTCTGAATTGGATGTTTGCTAGTAAAATTTGCTTTTTATTATTGAATTATTTAGGGAAGAAACCTTATAGACAAAGTGCAGAAGCTGTCAGCATGCTGGTGTTAGGCAAAATGTGTCTATGGAGATTCTCAGTCATCCAGGTCATGGTTGTCCCAAAAGTTCTTTTCCAAAAGGCAACTGGACTTCCTTGGGTTTTTTTTTCCTCAAAGAGGTCTGACTTCTCATCTAAGAAGCTGCTTCTTGCTGAAAACTGAAGAAGCTTCTCAGATGAGAAGTGAAAAGTTTTCAAGACAAAAACCAAGAAAGTCCAGTTGCCTTTTGGAATACCACTTTGGACCAGGTAAAACATGTATTTCTCTTTGGAGGAGGAGGGTTTCTTATAACTTCTTTCATGGAAAATGGTTAGGATTAGGGAACATAATTCAAACAGTGTCATAAAATGATGTCAATGAACTCCTGGTCCCTGACAGCATAGAGTTGTTAGGATCTAGTGGGAGGAGCTGGATCTGTTCTTATGGCAAAATGCATCCCAGCATAAAAGAAGTGATTGGGAATGAGAACTTGGGGAGATGCTTAATTTTACAAAAGTACATTCTATAAAGAATTATATACCAGAAACCTAATCTGTTTTACAAACAGAACATACACTTGCCACCAGAATCTTGTTGGAGGGCTGGTGATATACAAATAAAGTAGACAAATATATTCAGTTGGTAAAGAAATCTTATTGCTTAGGGGAATTCAAGTAGTTTCCAATTGGCTCAGCTTCTGAATCTAGGATCACTCATGATTTTGACTATAGGTAGTCTTCGATTTGCAACAGTTTGTTTAGAGGTTGTTCGAAGTTACAATGGCATTGAAAAAAAATGACTTATGACTATGTTTAACATTTATGACCGTTCTATCATCTTCCCCAAATTCCGATGCTTGACAACTGACTCATGACAGTGTCCTGGGATAATGTGACCATCTTTTGCAACCTTCTGACAAGCAAAGTCAACGGGGAAGCCAGATTCACTTAACAACCACGTTAAATGGTTGTTAAATGGAGCATTGAAAATGTAACAAAAATCTGTCTCATTTAGCATCAGAAATGCGGGGCTCAATTGTGGTTGTAAGTCAAGGACTACCTCTATATTCAGAAGAGGAACCATTTTGCCTTTATTCTAGCTTGTATTCTTTTAGATAGAGTAGAATAAAAGACCAGCAATAACTTGAATAGTTATGCTGGATTGAATGCAGCTATAAGTGAACAACCTTGAGAGACCATAAATGAGTTTCTAGGTGGTTTTGAGATCAGGAATTGAAGAAATGAACCATGGTGGCACAGTGATTAGGATACAGTAGTGCAGGGTACTTCTCCTGACTGCCGGCTGCCTGCAATTTGGCAGTTCAAATCTCTCCAGGCTCAAGGTTGACTTGGCCTTCCAGCCTTCTGAGATGGGTAAAATGAGGGCCAAGATTGTTGGGGGCAATAGGCTGACTCTGTAAACTTCTTAGAGAGGGCTGTAAAACACTGTAAAGAGGTATATAAGTCTAAATGCTATTGCTAAATTGCCAAATCAGGAATAAATTACAAAACAAAAAAAGAGATGGAGGAATAGAAATGGTGGGGTGGAGGTAGACTAAAATATCTTTTCATACTTCATATGAATAATGATTTCTGCTCATTTTTATTTTGCCATTAGCAAATAAGAATAATATAAAGAAAACAAATCAGGACAAATATTTTAAGAGTTGTTTGCAATCTTTGTTAACAATGATTATTGATTAAAGAATTCAATTTCATTTGATTTTTTAATTAAATGTCTTTCTTTAACAAGATAAATTTTAGTGCAAATGTTATAGTAATATATCTTTTATTTTCTGATCATCCTTGCTGTACCAGTAATTTGTGACCTCTTCCATTATGAGGCATTCTGCTTTTCCTTTCCTAGGGAACATTTGTTCTGTAGCTTAGAGATATTTTAATAGATCTTTCTATGTTCCAATCAGTTTTTCAGCTTTATGATAGATTCTAACAACACACTTTATTTCCCAGCCTGCATAAAACCTGAAGGGTGGATCAAACCAAACAATCAGAATTTTGAGATGGATTTGCTTTTCACACTATTTGAAATTTCATCTGATGAGCACATTAATGATAAGAAAATCTAAAGATGACATAAATCATTGTATTGATGCCAGTAATCTTGGCCTAGGAGGTTTTTTTGGGGGTGGGGGTGGGGGGCACTATTCAGGTACTGCATAATGGTATATGAGCACCTTCCTATGGTTTCTTAAATGACCTGATTGACAGCTGCCATGTGTCATAACTTAGAGGCTCATATCCTTTAGATTCCAGTAAAGTAAGACCCAGTTGTCACTGCCTCTCATAGGATTTCTGCTGTAACTTTGTTGGGTATAATCAGATCTATTGTTCATAGATAAGGTAATGAATGTAGCTTAAAAATATGTTGTTATTGAAACCCTATAAGTCTTTTAGCTTCCTCCCCTCTTTCTGTGCTTTGTTTCCTCTGTACAGTATACACTCTCTTCTGTAAAAAGAGGCAAAGAGTGAGAGAATACATCACTTTACTGTTTTCTTATTTCTAGCTTTGTATAATTGAACGCTGACACAATGTCCATTTAGAAATCTTTATGAAAACTGTATTTGGAGCTCGAGCATCGAAGTCATAATGGCTGCCCTAGTTTATATGAACGCACACACTCGCAACCCCAAGAGGTTTCAGCCACTGAAGTCTGGCGAGCCTACATGTTTAAAGTCTACTTAATACAAACATGTTAAAAGTGGATAATAGCAACCCAGTCTAATGAAGAAAAATGATTCAATTTCATGCTGGTTTGTTGTAATAACTTCTTTAACATTTTAACTCATTACTTTCGACTTGATGTTGATCATAGCGGATCTCATTTGATGCACTGTTCTCTCTTCTGTGCTGATGTGATTTGTGCACATTGTGAATTGTAAGTAAGGCCGACAGGGCTCCCTTTTGGCTACACCTGAGCTATAGATATATTTATAGAGAGAGTTGTTGTTATAGAGGACAGTGTCATAAGGCTGACAATATTGGCATGATTTCATATGAGGTGAAAAGGTATGGAATCAGTCAGTTAGGATTAGAATCAGTACTTCTATGGGCTTCTATGAAAGGATTAGGGAACAAGTAGAAGTCAGAAATGACTGTGTCAAGAAATAAATTGATGATAATATGAATTGGAAAGGAAAAATGACAGAAGAAAGGACAAATTTATTCTAGAGGAGAGTGTAATGACAGGGCAAAAGAGTGAATGTTTTGGAATGTGATGTTTTTATTTTTCACTTTAAATACAGACCTTTTTGATTTCAGCACAGAAATGTGAATGGGGGAAAAAAGTCCAACTCAGCAGATATATAAAATGCTGCCAGGGAGCTACAGAGAAAAATTATATGTTAACAGTCAGATTATTTTATAAGCATCATGAAGTAAAAATGGATCAGAAAGTCAGCTTGGAGAAGAAAAAAAAAGTTGTAAACTCTTGAAGGAAGTTCTACTTTTTAAAACCAAGTTTTTAATATCGTCAATATAATCAATAGTTTTCCTTCTTTGTTTAATATAGGGTTTTGTCTAGAGTAATTTGCGTAATATGGATTCATATGAGTAATTATGGGTATAGAAGCAAAGGGAGTCAAGTAGAAAGGCAAAAGTTAGATACAATCAAATATATTCTAGTAATTGGGAAAATATCTATGCATTTCTGAGAACTGGTTTACCATTGTGCATTTGATCCGATATCAATTGATAACCTTTAATTGAATATGAGTATTGTCTAGTTTAAAAATTGGAGAATGGAAATTGAATTATTATCAGATGGTTACTCTATTATGTTCTTTGGTTAATGAGTGAATGCGTAAACCTCCATACATGATGGACACTGCATTGGAAAATTGCATACCACAGGAAATACACAGATTTTCCTGCAGTTGCTAGCACTAGGCTTTTGTGTTGCCCTCACAAAAGTTGAGAGCCAGTTTGGTGCAATGGTTAAGGCATCCATTCTGGTCCTGAGTTCTAATCCTGCCTTAGGCACAACACCAGCAGTGACTTTGGACCAGTCACTCTCTCTTAGCCCTACAAAAGAGACAATGGCAAGCTATTTCTGTAAAACCTTGCTAAGAAAACTTGTCTAGGCAATTGCCAGGAATCAAAACAAACACAAAGGCCTGCATGCATACACAGAAAAACAGTTGGGATTTACATATGAGGATCATTAATTGGTAAATTTGATTTCCCTACTCTGCATGCAGAGTAGGATTCTTTGCAATTCTGGAATTCAGAAGCAATTCTTCCATGGCCACAATGACCTCCCAAGAGTTGATAGAGAATGCTCATTCTTTAAAATAATCTTGCTTTCTTTTTTCACACACACACAAATGCAGGATGAAGGTTCTTCACTGAAGGTTATAAATCCATGATGCTTCATTTGCATTTCACTTTCATGTTTTTTTTTCAACTTCCCAGTCTAGGGCCAGAAGAGAATGACCAGCTCAAAGTCTCCCAGTCAGGTTCTATGCCTAAGGGAGGACAAGAACGTGGTCTTCTTTTTCCTACTCCACCACCTTAATCCACTTGACCACACTGGCTCTTTCATATATGCACATGTGCTAAGAATACGCAACCTATTTCAATGCAATTGTTAAATGGATGAAATTAGAGAGCATTAATAATAAAAACTTACAATGCATTTTTAAATTTAAGTTGCCATAGGAACTGCTTGTCCTGCAGCAACAATAGCAAGGTTATTCTACTGCTCTATGGGTCCCTACTCCAATGTTATCTTAAACCATCTTTCGTAATCCCTCATTCAGCATAAGCCAATTACAAGAGCTGCAATTCAACTCATCTGGGAAGCACTTGGTTATGGCTGCTATTGTATTGGTTGCTAAGATTATAGCTGATCTAAACAAGCCTCAGAATATGAGTTAAGATCCATTTATTACAGAACTTTATCTTTGCCCTTGTTGTATCAAGAAAGACATCTAAGGAAAGCCAAGCTATCCCCTTTCCCCTTCCTCCTCCATCTTCCCAAAATACCAGTTGGCTCTCTTGAAACAGGATGTAGAAAATCTTTTTCATCAACATTGTGCAATACTGCTAGTCTATTTTCACAGGCTCATCTGTTTGAAATATTGGCCCCTTACACATGTCTTGAACTTTGTGACTTCTTCATGATATCTGTCACTACTCTATTGATTTCTCCCTGTTTCTTCTCCTTTAACGCTGTCAGCAGCGTTTTCTATGACAGGAATGGTTTTGCTGTTAGGAATTTCATTACTTTTCCAGCATGGAGAAGGTGTATACAATTTTTATGTGAAAACAAGGCTTTGAAAGAGTTTGAGTGGTTTTTTATAAAAAGAATTTAATACACTGTGTATGATCTATCTCGGGTGTGGATTATCTGTTCCCGAGAAACAGTTTGTAGCTCAAAGAGGTACAACCTAGGTAAGGCTGCAATTTAACAAAGAGATGTTATGTTTAAATTTTATCTCACAGTAAAATCACATAGTATATGGAAAAAGGAATGTAAGGGTTCTACTAAAACTTTCTCAGGTACTACTTTCATACATAGAAACATCTTAACTCTTATTTCCTGGCTCCTAAATTCTGTCCTGCTGTGTTTCATCAATTACCAGTAGTTGTTTTATAGCTACTTTCTATGCTGGATAACTATTGGAACTTTTTAGCAAAATGCTCAGAAATTTTAGCCTTGGATTTTCTTTTTTTACATGCTAACATTAGCAAAATAGCAATTTTGACACATAAAAAATACCCATAATGGAAGAGTGGATCATGAAGAAGATAGAATTTGCAGAAATGGCTATATTGGCTTGTTTGAATAGGGAAAGAGCAATAAATACTTTTATAAAGAAACCTAAGAACTCTTCATGGACCTTTTTTTTTGGCTGAAAATTGATTTACTGGTTGAAAGGGCTGTATATAGAAGAAGGAAATCATGTAATTTGTGAGGGCAGAAACAATATTAATTATGTGGATTGTGTTATCTAAAGAAACAACGTGACCCGTCAAAAGCGCGGACGACAAAAGCGCGATCGACAAAATCGCGCCTTTGACGTCATCACAGCGCGACGAAAAAGATCGAAAAATTCAAATAAAAATTAATAAAAATTAAATTAAAGCAAGCCGATTCACATAAAGGTAAGGGTTAGGGTTAGGGTTAGGGTTAGGGTAAGGGTAAGGGTTAGGGTTAGCTTTAGAGCGTTAGCGTTAGCGTTAGGGTTAGGATAAGGGTTACCGTTCCGTTTTTCGTTACTTTAACGGTTAGGTTTAGGGTTAGGTTTAGGGTTAGGTTAAGAGTTAGGGTTAGGGTTAGGTTTAGGGTTAGGTTTGGGGGGGTTAGGGGAAGGTTTTAGCTTTATTTTTACATTTTTTCGATCTTTTTCGTCGCGCTGTGATGACGTCACAGCGCGCTTTTGTCGAGCGCGATTTTGTCCTACGCGCTTTTGTGGTGGAACCAAGAAACAATACATTTTATTTCATTCCAATAAGAGATGAGACTATGCAAATATCACAGCACACTCAGATAATTTAGGGTGGATTTTAGGAATTTGATACACCATAACTTTTTCAAATGGTCATTTTAGCATCTGATGCATCTGATGACCAGGAAATGCTCAGCTCCATCCAATGTCCCAACTTTACCTCGAATAGGAAATAGGGACGTAAAAAGAAAAAAAAATAGTTGCATGAGTTGTTGTTTTTTGTCAGGGCAACTTGGTATACCCAATTATGGGACGAAGCATACGGCTTCTGTTTTCACCTTTCAGCCCCAATCCATGAGTCTTCACAAGCAGTCACTTTTGCGACAAACTATTTGTTGTCCTTGCCAACCTAAAAAAGTTTGAAGATTTATAATTTGTGAAGGCTGCTGGATTGAGGCTGAAAGGCGAAAACAGAAACAGTATGCTCCGTCCCATAATTGGATAGACCAGGTTGCCTTGACAAAAAACAATCTTTCCCCTGGTGTAGCCGAAAAAGGAGGAGAGCCTATGGCTTAGAGGTCAATATATCTACCTAATATGCAAGTAGCCTGGGTTTGAATCCCAGAAGGATATGTGTGGCTGATGAGAGCTAAATAGCTTGAAATAGATCTATACCAATCTCCCTTTATTTCTTTGTCAGTAAAACATAAATTCAACCAGGTATAATATAACTAAGATGCCCAGTGGTGGGCTGCTGCCAGTTCTGAGCAGTTTGGGTTAACCAAAAGTTAACCAAAAGTTACGATCTGTGGTGGCTCCGCCCACCCATTCCACTGCTATGGCGTCCTATTTAGCTGTGTTTTTGAAGCTGCACATATGTGTGTGTGCTTACATTTTTGGTACTTGGTGCCAAAATTTATGTGCTGCCCACCTCTGAAGATACCCCAACTGTGTAAGACTTGCTAAATTTATTATGTCATTTTAGGGGTCTGCATAAGACCCAGTGAAGGTTTCAGATCATCTTTCCTGTTTCTGTTTTCAAACAATTTCATTTGCTTGATAGAAATTACACATGAAACATGTTTACACAATGCTGTCTTTCCTTGTTCTAGGTTCTCCTTACTATTACAGTGCTGCAGCCCGTGGAGCCGCACCCCCTGCAGCTGCTGCTGCTTATGACCGTCACTGACAAAACAAACCAAGAAGCACATTCACCACATCACGTCAGATGACACCACTGGAATCATCTAGAGTGCAACTACTGAAATCAAGCTATAAGGAACGATAAGAGAAATTGTCCAACCAGCCTACACAATGATTAGAATATTATTCTTTCAGCTAGGTGAACAGCTTATTACTTCACTGTTTTTAATTAATGGATTTCTTTAGAGATCTTAATTGAATTTCCCATTAAAAAACACAGGCCAAGCAAAGAATTAGTTTTGCTCACATTTCCTGCAGTTTGTGAAATGCAGTAGCCATGTCTAACATGTGGTTTTCTTGTTTTGGACTGACAAGCTATATCTAGTTCCTTTAGCCATGTTGAGGAATAGGAACATTTCTAATGTTGAACAATTCCCTATGGGGTATCTCTTTAATGTGTGCATTGTAATACAACATGTAGTTCCAGCTTGGACAGCACAAATTGGGTCTTAATTCAGTGAGTGGGCATTAAAGACAAAAGAAAAACAAATGTTCTACTCAAATAGCAAAGCACCAATGTAAATAACTTCTTTGTGTTACTATAGAGTGGTTTAGCATAAGTCAAATACATGAACAAAGGATGATCTTAAAATACATTGGAAAAATGTGTTCTGGTAATGGTGCACTGACTCTAAACCTTCAGTAAGCTTTAAAACAACTCTAAACCAGGTTAACATTAACTGGCCATTTCTGGGGCTGATGTTCTTTCTAGAAAAAAACTATTCTGACAGTCAGGTGAGCATTTGGTAATGAACCTATGAGCAAATGATAGGAAGAATTACCACCTTTTAAACGATTGAATATAATGTTTATTTCTAATCACAACCAACAATATGTTTTTTGACTTTGAGTTCATCTCAATAAAAAAGAAGAAATTCCAAATGACCAAAATCTTATATACAGTGGTACTTTGGTACTCGTCTGCTTCATCAAATTTGGTACTTTGAGTCAAAATTTGAGTCAACATTTTGACTCAAAAATGTTGTCCAAGTATATATGTTGTTTCTTTGGTACCTAATTTGCTGTGATGGAAAAGGGGGACAGCTACAGAGAACGGACAGGAAGTTGGCCATGCCAGGAAGTTCGCTGCAAAAGGAAGAGGGGGATGGCCATAGAGGGTAGACAGGAAGTCAGCAGTGCTTGGAAGGTCACTGACATATCAGAAGGGACAGACAGGAAGTTCTTTTAGGCTGAAACAAAGGGTCATGTGGTAAGTCACATGGTTTGTTTGGGACTTGTCATTTTTAGTTTTTCTGTTGTGCTTCCTGGAACCAATTAATGACGAATACCAAAGTACCACTGTACATGGGAAAGAAACGCTTATACACAATGAAGTAAAAGTATTATCTCCCAAGGTAGAATTTGGGGTTATTTTTCCTTTTCAAAAAGGAATAACTCGAGTTTCTCAAATCTTAATAAAGCAGTTTTCATAACGTTACAAGATGAGAGGTTGACAAAGGTCAGGGTTATATCATGTCATGGGCTATTTATAAGTAAAATTTCAAGACTCTCCTAAAGTTCCTCAACTGGAACTGACATAATATCACTAAGAATAAGTTAAGTGTATTAGTAGTGTGGATTTTCATCCTGGTATACAAAGAAAGCATTAGTATTTCTATGCTTTAACATTTTTCCCTATGGTATATACATTCCTCTATGATAGAATGAAGTTTATAAATGTTAAGGGAAAGATTGACTTCAATTATTTATGTTGCCATAAAATTCTCTTCACTCCAAGAACTACTCATTTTATCCATTTTTTAAAAAAAATAATCTTATGACCAGTGATGATCTAGTTTAGGGGTGTCAAACTCATGGCCTGTAGGTCAGATGCGTCACGCGCTGGCCACGCCCAATCCCAGTTTAGTGAAAGGGGAAAAGTTGTGATACGTCATGTGATGATGTGACACCTCGAGTTTGACACCCCTGATCTAGTTGAACAAAAGGATATGCTTAGAAGAAGCTCTCTTTTCTTATACAAAATCAGTGGAACAGAAGCTGAATAATGATATCAGAGATTTCACAGACCTACCCAAATTGATATCCTGCATAGGAAAAATACTCTTTAAGTCTTGTTTGGTTTTTATGTCAAGAGATAATTCAATGATGAGTGCTTTTTACAGTACTTCTCAGGTATAGGGGAAAAAATCTTGTGCCCTGCTTTAAATTTTTTTGGATAAAATTATATGCATGTCAGGGAACCCCAAATCTTTGTTTAAAATCTAAGAATGCTCAGATGAGTGGGACATTTTAAAATGAAGTTCATATGAAATTATCTTTATACTTTGCCTGTCTATCTTACATTCTGTTTTTTTAAAGCCAAAGTGTATTTATATGTCCCCTTCAAATCAGATATTTCCATCACAGGTCATTGGATTATTCACAGAACCCCAGCAGGGATCTTTTTTTCAATATTTAATTCAAAGAAATGATTGAATAATCTTATTTCAGATCATATCAAAGACCATCATTTAAGATTGGCTTTCCCCCATTCCCCCACTCCAAATGGTCTGAGCAACGTATTTTTTGCTTAATATACCCGAAGGGCACCAGGTTGGGAGTCTAAGATTTAAATTATAGGAAATAGAAAATTACAGGAATATAGACTTGCATCAATATAAATTGCAAAGATAGCCAGCATATTAATTTAAGACCCTCCCCCAAGATTCATAGAAGAGTTGCAAAACCAGATAAAAGGGATTTCCAGATGCCAGTTAATCAATAGATAGAGGCATCGACAAAAATCATTCCTTATTAATGAAAAATACCTTCCGTCTGGGCAACAAATTAGTTAATGAGTGTTCATCACATTAAACATATTCTTAGCTGCTTTTTTAATTAAAAAGAAATTGCCATCTCATGTATAATTTTAACACATGAAAACCTTAGCTATTGTTTTTTTAGCATCAAGGTTTATGCAGACACTAAATAGAGGACTGACTTAACCAACTAATTCAAACTGCATAACCAGCAAGGGATCCTTACAAGGGTACCTGTAGAATACATATGTGATTTGAAGTTGTAAGAAAACAGTTTTATAATCACTGTTTACTGGGGATTTCTCTGGAAGTCTGTAAATAAATGAGACTTGCACAAAGTACATTTCTGGTTAGCTGCAGCCATCATGAGGTAGCATTATACTCCTTTGTGCAAGGGGAATAACTATTGTTTCACCCATAAACTATTGACTTATATTCTAAAAAGATTGCTCTCCTTTTGCTCAGTTTTGATGTATGGGTAGTCCCCGACTTACGATTACAATTTACCCCAAAATTTATATTGCGAAGCAAGACATTTGTTAAGTGAGCTTCTCCCCATTTTGTGACCTTTCCTGCCACAGTTGTTAAATGAATCACTGCAGTTGTTAAGTTAGTAACACAGTTGTTAAGTGAATGGCACTTTTTTCAGTGCCATTGTAACTTTGAATGGTCACTAAATGAACTGTTGTAAGTTGTAACTACCTGTATGGGTCTGACCTTGAGAGATAGGAAGAAGAATCATAGTCTAAAAAACCTTCATGCAAAAGATAACTCAGCTCACAAAAAAGAAAAAGAGTATTTCTCTTCTTTTCCGGAATGTAAAACAGGTGAGAAATTCTTTCAGACTAGCAAGATTCAGATACTATAGCCTTACAATAAAGGTAGTGTTAGTACTCATGGTTTGTGCTTCTTATCTGAACCATCTGAAAAAGCTGATAACATGCCCATAAAGTCTTGTTGATCCTTTCCCAGCAGATCTAAATCATAAATATGCAGACAGCAGGAAAAGTTGACATTCATTGGAAGATGTAGAGCAAATGATTTAACATATAGTTGGAGCGACCAAGTACAGCATTTTTTACTACAAGTCTTTAGCCTTTTCAACAAGTTAAATAAAAAACAGTATTGTCTAACCATCCCACTAATCCCTAATTTCTAACCATGGAGAAAAAGTGAAAGATTCCTGGGTCAGACACAATCCTAATGCTATCCTCTCCTCTTTAATGCGGTACCAATTCAAGTCCCTGCAGAAAATCTCTCTGAAAACCACCCAAGAATAGCTCCTCCACCAATGTTTTAATTTCTGAAACAGAGCTTCAGACAATCCTCTTCTGTGAGTAGGCTCCTATAATATTTGATAATATTAAATCATTGCATCTCCATTACTACTACATGGTGTGTATGCGACTAGAAAATAGAGGAGCTAAGAAACATTAGTGCATTTTGTACTTAAGCAAGCAATTTTCAACAGCTTGCATAAAGAAATGATCATGACATCTAACAAAGCCTGGTGAATCAGGAATAGCCATAAGCAGAGAGCCCTTGAAAATCCAGGCTCTGCTTTACCTGGCATATCGCATGCATGTGATACCGAAAGGTAGAGAACTCATCCTGTAAGCTGCAGTCTTGGTCAACTGACACATCATTGATGTGATTCATAGGGGAAGCTTACTGTGGTTCACATGGTGAGCTCTACCTTTATATTATTTTGAGGGATTTGTTTTGGTATCACCTGTATAGGCTTTTACTCTCTTGGTCATGATATGCACACTCTTGCATAAATATTCAATGAGTGTCTCTAATGTATGCATATATAGTACACAGATATTGACTATTCATGCAAGGTATGAATAGGAGAGAATCTCATGAAGATGGTAAAAAGATAAATAGAAAAAAAAACCTAGGTCTTCTCTGCATTCCATTCTACTTTACAATTTCTGAAAGTTCCTTATGTGGAGGAAGTACCTATTCTTATGCTAATCGGTCAAATAATGACTATTGGAAGTGTTGACGTGATGTCACCATTCTTCTGTCCCACACATTTTACATTGCTTTTAGGCAGTCATTATTTTATGCTGAATCATCTGTTAGTCACATCAAATGATGACAAGAGATCCATCACTATATTTAAGGCCAATTCACAATGTGGGAATCCCCAAAACACACTAGAGCAGCAAGGATATGCATTTAGTGAAATAGATGGTAGAACATCAAGCAATAATGAACCTGACTTATTGGGATTCAGGTTTCCTCTTTTTTTTTTTTTGAAAGAAAGAAAGAAAAACATTAGGGATTTTATGTTATCTATGTATACAGATAAAGTGAGAGAGAAAACATGACATCCATGTGATAATTAGGACATATACTCATTGGCCACACAGTAAATAAGGGTGTAGAATCTCCTCCTACCAAGTTTACTATTTTGTGAACTCAAACAAACTGGGGCTAGTATAAAATAACTCTCCTGCAGGGATAAATTGGAGAAAGGAGTTGTGTCAACTTGTGGGGATGAGAAAGCAAGAAACATAGAGACAGATTTACTGAATTACTTTGGAAATGCAAGTGGGAGGAAAGATAATTCCCTTGATGCCCCCGCTTTTTTAAGAAAGGGAAAGTCCTAGTAATCATCCCCCCTCCCAAAAAACAGAACAGGAGATGGAGTCTTTTGTTAATATGAGCTTTACTACTGCTTCTGTTCTAGCAGAACTAGAGAGCCCATCAATTATCCATCTACGTAAAATACCACCCTCTGCCTTTCAGCTTTCCTTAGTCATGGAAGGATTGAATAGGAAGTAGGTATCTCCCCCCCACCCACAAAAAACCCTTCTCTCCTACTCTTGAAAGAAGCTTCATTTTAGTCTGTAACCACCTCCTTTACCAATGGATCCAGTTCCTTGACATGAGAAGTCACTCCAGATACATATTTCCCATGAAAGATTGAAGAGTGATATTGTTATTTTTTGCTAATTATAAGTTTAAGTAAATATATTCAAATCCATTCCAAACTGTACCTACATAGCTCTGCTTCCATCAGAGGTTCAGCTGAGCTACACCTGGAAGCATGGCTGTTTCCCATTCGATTCTTGTTCTTGCCTAGGCAGGGCATCACAATTCAGATAACGAGAAAGGCAATATATGAATTAGCCTCTTCCAGTGTTAAAAATATTAGGGATTTTTTTTTATCCATATGTTTTTAAGAGAGCCATCTTCATTACTCTGTTGCAGTAAAAAAAAAAAAAAAGAAACCTGACAAGGGGAAAAGATCATGTGGTATAAATTTCCACAAACCAAACCACAATATTGTGCTAAATTTTTCATGACCCAAGATAGTTGGTTGCTTATCTAGAACAGGGGTGTCAAACTCGATTTCATTGAGGGTTGTGTTTGACCTCAGGGAAATGGGATGGTTGTGGCTGGGAAAGGTTGGCTGGGATGGGTGTGGCCACCTCAACATCACTCATGTTGGGGATACCTTTGGTGGCCTGAGTGCTCTGCCAGTGAAAACATGCTCCCGAGCTCCGTTTTTGGCTGTGATGGCCTCCTGCAATTCTCTGCCAGCGAAAACAGAGTTTGGGAGGGCTGCGTGTAGGGAGCCTGTTTTCGCTGGCAGAGGCATTGTGGGCCAGTATTAGCTTTTTCCAGGGTGGCCCTGTGGGCCAGATCTAAGCACCCCCATGGGCTGGATCTGGCCTCTGGGCCTTGAGTTTGATACCCCTGATCTAGAAGTTCTATGCTCCTATATGTGAAAGTACAGTAGCTTAATGTGTATCAATGGAAAATCCAGAAAATGTGCCTAAATGGGGTTTTAATACAACTCCCACAGCCTCTGCCTTAACAATGTGGCAGTGAAAACAATCCTTTAAATATTTTAGCCATACAATGCTCTTCCACTGCTACTGGGTAAAAGATAATGTTGTCCTAAACACAGACTACTACTAAACACAGGACTACAGCTAATAAGAGGAAAACATATTAGTATCAAGTTTTAGTCCCCAAGCACTTATTCTGAGACTTTTTCTCTCCAGCTTTAACTGGGAAGTGCATGGTTTGATGATGACAGTAAGCATTTCTATCTGTTAAATCCTGATCGGTCGCTCTCAAAAGATTTGGAGGTGTGACTCTCTTTTGATAAGCCCTAAAAAGAGTGGATGCTTATCTGAAGCATCTCCAGTTCTTTTGAGGTTTAATATTCCCAATGTTTTTCTGGACCTTAAAGCTTCTTCCAGTGGAGCGAGATTAACTCTAAAGGGAAGGATCATGTCTTTGCCATGTTTTGAATAGCTATAACTAACTTAAGGTTAGCCGATTCCAACTCCCTTCTAAACAAGACTAAGATTATATATTTCTAGAATTGTTTACCCGATATAGGTCTCCTTTACAAACAGCTTTCAAACCAATCGAGTTTCAGATGATTTTGTTTTACAAATTCATTGAATTTAAAATTTGGTTTACTCAAAATGTTCTTGGAGTTGAAGCTCATGAATGAATATACACTTTCTGACTGGGCTGCAAGCAAATAGGACTATAATGACAGTAAAAAAAAACCCAACCGTTAGTTGATAATTGCTGAATATCATCAAGATTAATTAAAATGGGGAAGGAGAGTTTTAACAGGATCAAAATCTACCTAAAATCATTTGACTAGAAGCATGAATCACATGATAATGCCAGCTGTAATTCATGGGACTTAATACCAGAAATACCTTTACAATTGCACTTAATGTGGTTATTTTTTCCTCCATGAATACTTTTGTGTATACTGCGTTTCAAGCATAAAGACCAAGGCAATATAATTCCAGGGCATTTTAGGCCTCTTGTATGGTATGTGCAAAAGTGTGTGTTTGCATTTCTTTCAAAATGAGTAAAAACAGAATTGCTGAATGAGCCAATGTTTTCCCAGTTACTTTGTCAAGTTTGCAACTATGCTGCCAATACTCACACTAGTTACTAAAGTCAAGTCAGTCCCTTGAATGTGGGTTTTGCACGCTCACAGTTTGTACTGCTTGAGAGGTTGTATTATTTCTCAATACATTTATGCCAAGTCTATGGAAAATGTGCTTTCTGAGCTGGGCTGCACACAACCACTAGGTGGCTGAGGTTTTTTTTGGGATTTCTGCTGCCGTCTAGTGGTAGTCTGAATTGTTACTATCCAGAACCAGTAAACATAAGGACTTCATCTGTAACTAAAACAATCTACCTATCATAGAGGTTTAGCTGTGATGTCCAGGATCCAAAGAACTACCATACTGTAGATACATCTGAGATCTCAGATATGTCCTGAACAGATTATTTTTCTTTGAACATCCTATACTCAGACACAATTTCCTTTTTAAGGTACTTTCATTTCCTTCCTCCATTTTAAAAATAGTTTACTATTGATGCATTGGGAATTGTCCTTAAAAATCAAGTCCTAAAGTGAAAAGGTGGAATTTGCCGCCTTATGCTTTGGACCTGTCCAGTGTAATCCATTGTAAACATTTCTTCTGGAATTATTCCTACCAAAATACAATGCACAATTAAACCTCAGATACTTCTTTCGTTTTGCTCAGTGTCATATTGAAATCAACCTGAATTGTCACTTTCTAGTGGCCTTTGAAATACAGACTCATTGCCATACAAATAGAATTAACAAGGACAGACTTCTCGGTATTAAAAAATATTTAGCATCAAAGAAATAAATTTTGATTGTATTCACCAAAGTCTCTGATGGCCATTTAGAAGCTTACTTTTAAAGACCAACGAAATACACAAAATAAAGGAAAATAAAGAAAATAACCATAAAAATACAATTTAATTGCCTTTGAAGTAGGAGACGAATCTCCACAAGATAAAATTGCTTCTTAAAATGTGTATGTTTTTGTATCCTTTTTTCTAGTAGGAAAAGAACTGACTTGAAAACTTGGTGTTTTTTTCTTAGTGCCGTGCGTTGCTTTTGTGTGTAATAATATTTGAATGTAATGACAGCAGTGCCAATTTGCCAAAGATGTCAAACTTTTTTGTTTGTTTAAATTTGTTTTGGGGATTTATTTGGGGGATTTATTTTTTAAGAGTTGGGTGGGTATTTTAAAATGTGGGTTAAAGGGAGGGGCATTTGGGAAAGGAATTCATTTGTTTTGCTTTGATTCTGAATTTTCTTGTCAATACTGGACTTTGTGATTTTTATTCTAAGTTAAATGGTTGACTGCAAACATTTTATTTTAGATTAGTTTAAGAAACATGCAATAAGATTGGCGTAGTTTCGATATCAGTGTGTCTTCATGAGAGTGACTGTTACTTGTGGACATTTTGATTTTATGTAACCTTTATGTGAGATAATTATTTGTAAATATTTACCATAATTTTATTGGTTCCAAAAATAAAAGTAATTTTTTAAGTTCAGAGGTTCTATCATTCTTTTAATTTGAGAGTATCAAGTATATATTATTGGAACCAGAGATGGGCTCCTACTGGTTCGGCCCGGTTCGGCTGAACCAGTAGTGGTGTGCCGGCCTGGGTCACAGAACCCGCAGTGACCCAGGCTGGCCAGGCACCGAAATTGGTTCCTGGTTGCTGCCATCACCGCCGCCATTTTTTTTAGTTCTGCGCATACGCAGAATAATTTCCATTGACCTGTTCATGCGTGTGTAGCATGCATCCAGCACACAGCATGCAGCCAGCATGCGTGAAGCACACACATGAGCGAACTGAAACGCCTGTTGAAACCCACCCCTGACTGGCACAGTAGAATCAAATGCCTTCAAATGCCAACTATGTTGAATTTAAAGCCACTTTGGGAAACAAAACCATCAGAATAAGACAAACAATTGTGTTCCTGAACTCTTGATGGTTTATTCAGATCATTACAAGATGGTGATATACTGACAGGAAGAAGCTCAAATATTTCATGTTCCTTACAGAATAACCTTGAAATAGCTCCAGTGTTCATCTCAACCATGAGATGAACAAAAAATCAAAACAAGTCCCTTGCTTGTAGGAGTCCATAATGATGCTGAGATGTGTACCATGACTTTATGACACAAACCTTATTTGCTTAGCTTTTTTGTATTTGGGGTTTCATACAACTGTATAAGGGCTGGCATTGATGTTGTGATGATAATGACTCATGTTTCATCACTTGCTTTCACCCCATCCTAGAACATCTATTTCTGTGCTTTTAATTTTCACTCAAGATCATAAATATCAGTGAGGTGACAATCCAGGTTAGCAATTATCCGTGGAAATCCAAAAAATAAAAGATGATCTGGGGGAAAAAATGGAAGCTTTAAAAAAATCCTCTCAGCAAATAATGGAGCAATTTTTGGCAGCCTATCTACACAAACATTCCCATGATTTAATGTAACCTAGAAATTGCAAGAGCAAAAAAAAAAAAAAAATACTTTTCTCCAATGATCATCTTGAAGCTTCTCTTTCTTCTTTTAATGCTCAGATGGAGTGATTATTGCTCCATTTGATAACATGTCACCAAGCTAAAGCTATTTAGCATTTGCACACAGCATGCAGCTTGAAAACTCAATATCAACAAAAGCATGCACAGAATGCACACATTACAGCTCAACAAATAGATGAAAAGCAACATAATCTTTGAATTTAGCATGCAGTCTGAACACTTGGTATTTACACAAGAGCATGCAGTTTGCACTCAAAAAGGGGGAACAAGATAATGTTTACCTTTAGCAGCCAGCCTGAAATTTCAGTATTAACAAGAGATGGTGGCAGGCACACATCAAAGCACAACTAACAAAAGAAGCATGAAGTTTGCTTTTTGCAACATCAAAACCCACACACCACTTGGTTAATGCGCACACCTTTGCCGCTACCGAAAGGACTACACATAACAACACAGCTCATCGATGTTAAATTCTAATGGATTTGTATTTAAAGGGAAGTTTTTATTGTAACAAGCAGTTAAGAGAAGCTTTCATTGCAGATTTGGAAATGGATATAAAACATAAAATAACAGGGATGGAAGGGACCTTCCATCTTATAGTCCAACCCCCTGCTCAAGCAGGAATCCCTATACCATTTCGGACAAATGTTATCCAGTCTTATTGAAAATCTCCAGTTTTCAGAATCAATTATATACAGAATCTCTTCTGAATGCCTTGTTTGATCCAAGCAGATTAGCTAATGGTATCAACAGTATTTGCCTTTGAGGAATTAACCAGCTCCCCCCCCCTTTTTTTTTTTTTACTTTTTTCATCTCCTGCTGACTATGCAGGAATTAAAAAAAAAACTCAAAATGTGTTTTGTTTTGTCTCAGGCTTGGAAGAAAATAAGTGTGGTTTATTTTGAGGTTATGAACATGTCTGTTTAGGTCAAACACCCTAGGAATGCCTTTAGATCAGTCCCAGCACATACCAGTAATGTATTCCTTCATATGGTAGAAGGTTAGCACCTACCTAGAAGAATGAAATATTCTGGGAAAGATAAAAAAGGCAGAATATTATATTTCCCAGGATGAGAAAAGGAGAAAGATGTTTTTAAAGACAAAGCAGCTTTCTGCATCTCCCTGCCCCCCCTTCAGCTCCAGGGTGATGGGATTAAGACATGGCCCTCAGGACATGACAGGATTAGCTCTCTATCCATCTCACCACATATCACCCAGCAAGACTTAACCAAGCCTGGACATTTCACAGACAGCCTACAAAGTTAGGTAAAACCTCCACCCCCTGGAAATCTGACAGCCAATGGAATACATTTCTTACACAGGAACAAGAAGCTCTAAATTGGGGCCCAAGAGAGGATATAAATCTCTCTCTCTCGTCCATGTGCTTTTCCCCCAGGACCTCAAACCACGTGGTCCTGTCCACCATTAAAAACCATCTTTCCAAGAGATCTCCATGTTTCCAGTGTCTTTTTCCCCACTTGGAACTGAACCCAGATGGTCATTTCTTCCAACAATAGCACGTTGTCAAGGTTTCATTCCATGCTTCTGGAAGAAACAGATGTCCAATAATTTAGCAATCCAGAATCATTAATTCTCAGACGTTACTGTGTTTTCTAAACCTTAGTGGTGGGCACTAAGCTATCTTTTGCAGCAAAGAAGCCTTTGTATTTCAGTAGACTTGAATCACAGCTGGGATATGGATCTTGATAATTGTCTGGCTCAGGGAAGGTAATATCCATCCAAGTGCACAAAACTCCCTATGACCATAAATTGGCTGTGACTCAGTGCTATCCAGTTTGCTCTCTTGGCTTTTCAAGATCACATCCAGAATCAATACAAATTGGTCTGGAGAGATGATGCATCAACTGAAGCCTATGTGAATCACTAGAGAGAAATAAACTCAGCCTTCATATACAAGTAAGTTGGTAAGCTGCGTGGGTGGGCACAATGTTTCATCTCATTCTATCGTGGAAGAGCATCTATTTGATGATCTTCCATCCAGGATGTATTAAAAGTCCTTGTGAAGTGCCTTTCCATGTGTTTTATTATCAATAAGAAAAAAAAACAGTATAATTTTGCAATTGAATATCATATCTTTAGCACAGTCTTGATTTTGAATTTGTGTTGGTATTCATTTGAATTCACATTTTTAATTTTATGTTGCTTTCAGTTTTCACATATTGCTAATTGCATTCAGTATTCATCAGTGTAAAAAGCGTATTAATAAAAACAAGAAATACACTCAAAAGCTGGCTGCAGAGCTGTCTTCTATTTGAATACTGGACATTTTTGTGGCTGGGAGCTGCACTCATTTTTAGTACGGATAACGGATACTCTTGAGATATTCCATTTCTTTGTCCAGTTTATGATAGATGGAAAGTCTTTTCTGAATAAGTGTGAAGCCATTTAATTTTCCCATTTTAAAATGAAAGGAAACATATTGTCAATTGTCCATTATTGCATTATGTTTTGGAGGGACTTCAGAAAAAATGTTCAGAGGCCCCAATTGAAGAACTGTTAGGTATTATATCTAGTTTTCTGAATTGTATTTTACAGAGAGATTTAACAGAGTTGGAAAGGACCTTGTAGATCATCTAGTCCACACACACACCGCCCAAGCAGGAGACCCTACACCATTTCTGATAAATAGCAGTCCAATCTCTTTTTGAAAGCCTCCAGTGATGAAGCTCCCACAACTTCCGAAGGCAAGCTGTTCTATTGGTTGATTGTTCTCACTGTCAGAAAATTCCTCCTTATTTCTAGATTGAATTTCCCCTTGTTCAATTTCCATGCATTATTCCTTGTCAGGCCTTTGGGAGTCTTGGAAAATAACTTGACCCCTTCCTCTCTGTGACAGCCCCTCAAATATTGGAACAGTGCTATCATGTCTCCCTTGGTCCTTCTCTTCATTAAACTAGCCATTCCCAGTTCCTATAACCGTTCTTCATATGTTTTAGTCTCCAGTGCCCTAATCATCTTGGTTGCTCTTCTCTGCACTTTTCCTAAACTGATTTGGTTTTTCACAGAACTCAGAGGGTCTCCTTAGATTGCACATTATTTGGAAAAAATACATAAGTACAGAGAACACCATACTCCCCCCCCCCTTTATACATTGATATTTTTTCACAAAATTGAATCTTCATGTCTTCTCAGTATTCTTCAACTGGGAGAATGTTTTAGTAAAGGCATTCAAAATTATAATTCTAGGCCTTTATAACACTATGTGGCAGATGTCCTTACTTTCCTACAAAAAAATTGATACCATATCTACCTTAAATAGAATATGGCTAACGTTCAAACTCCCTTATTAAGAAGTGTTGCCCCTTCACAGATTGGAATGAAATCTCCATTTTCCAGATTTTGATGCAACAGACTGTCCATACAAGGGATGAAATTCCATTGTAGTTGATGTTACCTTTATAATGATGCTCTCATGCAAATAACCTAAACTGCACAAAAGATATCATCTGCATTGCTGTGACAATACACCATTTAAGTTTTCAGATTTCAGGGAATAATAGATATCCCTTGAGTTAATTAGTCCATTAGTGTGGTTTCCCTGTAATTACCTCTACCTATGGCCTGTCCATTTTTAGATTCCTTTGATATTAGCAATGAGTCTAGTCTCTTGCTTATTTACTTGATAGTACAGCAGAGTATATAAACCAATAAATGCATATTGATCAGACTGTATACCAACACCATCTATTCATTTTAAAGAAGGAGTCCAATCTCATTCTTGCCAAAGACACGTTAAGAGACAGAGCCGCATGTTATGCCCCAAATGGCTATAAAGAGTGAGGGTAAGAAAATTGTTATTGAGCATAATACCAACCTCTTTAACAGGTTTTATTATATTGCTAAGAGGGAGGGAGGCAAAAATATATCTCCAGATTCAAGAACAGTTGCTGGCACTACAGCTTGTAGCACGAGAGGGAGGGAGAGAGAGAGAGAGAGAGAGAGAGAGAGAGAGAGAGGGAGGGAGGGAGGGAGGGAGGGAGGGAGAGAGAGAGAGAGAGAGAGAGAGAAGGAGGGAGGAAGAGAGGGATGGAGAGAGAAATGTTGAATGGAATGGAATGGCATAGAATAGAATATTATTTATTGGCCAAGTGTGATTGAATGCACAAGGAATTTATCTAAGGTGCATAAGCTTTCAGTATACATACAAGCATGTAATGTGAGATCTCTTTTGAAAGTGTGATGTGAAATCTCTATTGGAAGAGGAAAATTTAGAACACAAAATGACCATTTCTGTGGGAGATGGATGATGTTCATATGAAGGCTGTAATAACCAAATTTCTTCACCCATGGGAACATAGAACTGCAATATTGCTTCAAAATGGCATGAGGAACATCTAAAATGTTACTGCACAATCACCCATCAGGTAAGAGTTTCTGACATCCAAGTGGTTTCTGGTTTTGGTACAATTTCAAAGACTTTTTTGACTCCTCAATTACCTGCAATGTCAGTGAATGGTTCAAATGGTTGAATATTTTCAAAACACCTAATAGATTTCAGACAAGCTGACATGTTGAAAGAGAAAACAATGCCCAAACCCTAATATGAGAATTAAGTCTCAGAGTTAAACAACTGATCTCTATTAGAAAAACTTAACAACTCCCGGGAAAATTTCTCTGAACAAATAGCCCTCTTGTTCAAGAAGCTCAACTTTAATTTTTAACAGTGTTACCATTCCATGGGGTTACCATTCTGATGATGTTTAAGTAAATTCTGCACCAAAGGCCTCCCTTGCATGAGTAAGTTGGAAAACAGAGAAGATACATTTACAACACATGGCACTGCTAATGCGCCATGCGTTAAGTGGCCTTTAAATTAAACTAAGTTAAACAAACCCTTCTTTAATTTCCTAGTGTATCTTTTTTCATTAACAGACACATTAAGGTCCTGCTCATTTACATATAGCTTATGCAAGCACATGATTCCACAATGTCCTATTAATGAGACATAATGGGACTCAGAACGGCGAAGTGGTTCAAAGGGCTAGGTTACATATAAAGGAAGCAGTCTCATTTATCTCCCAAGGCATTCCAGAACTTGAAGTCCCGAGCAAATTGGGTGAAAAAATTAATGTGTTAGTTTAGAAATCTAAGAGTAACGATCCATCCATAGTTTCAGGCAGTGCCTTTTAGTTGCTAAGGATGAATCAGGGAAAAGATTCCACAAGTTTGTTTGCTTTACAAAGGAAGGAAGGAAGGAAGGAAGGAAGGAAGGAAGGAAGGAAGGAAGGAAGGAAGGAAGGAAGGAAGGATGCCATTGCTCTCTGGTTTTGTGTCACAACCTATCAAGTGATGATCCTGACACATTTCACTTTTAGATTTGAAGCTTCATCCTTCAAATTGGGACATTACAATGTTATTTTTAACATCGGTTCTGAGCCCTCAACATTTTTTATTAATGACTAGCCGATAAACTAGCGTTGCCCAGGTATTTACTTATAGGGGGGAAATATCTGGACCAAACGTAATTTCTAATGTTGAATTTTCCCCCTTATCAGAGAGAGTCCCCTTGTGGAGTACTGTGAAGCCCTTACCATGGCAACTCCACTGTGCTATATACAGGGGTGGGTTCCAGCTGCTGTTACTGACTGTTCGCTTCGGGACAGACACGCTGTGCGCACGCTCTTGATGCGTGCTATGCGCACATGTGCAGGCACTAAAAATGCTTCTGCACATGCAGAAGCAAAAAACAAGATGGCGTTGCCATAGGCACTGCTGAGAGAACCAATTTGGAAGAATGGCAAGTTACTACCTACTCAGCCAAACTGGTCTGAACCAGTAGGAACCCAACTCTGGCTGTATAGTAGAAGCCAGTATGGCAGTACGGCACAACAGGCTGTATCTTAACACCCCAAGGGGTGTAAGGGATGCCTTACCCCACACGGTATTTTTCTCCAGAGGGTAAGTCATTTGTGTACCAAGTGTGGTTGAAATTACTCAAGGCACTACACACACACACACACACACACACACACACACACACACACACACACGTTTGGATGGGGGAGATGGAAGGAATATTTAGCAAATGTTCAGATGATGATACAAAATGGACCAGATATCTTAATTCAAAATGATACCATTACAGCATAGAAAGGGCTGAAAATCACAAAATTGGACTTAGAGGTAATGTAAAATTCTTAATTCGATCGAAAGTTGGAGATATCAGTTCTGGAAGCTATACTTACAAAAGGAATCTTGAAGAGAGTGGTTGATTACTGACTGAACATGGGTCTTCAAACACAATTTTAGGTTGTATTTTAGGTTTCACATGCCCACATCCCAATTGCCATAGGCATACAGAGGACACCATAAGGATGTTATGCTCATCATGATGTAATTGCACCATCTATGTAATGAATACACAATCAAGTCATTTCTGTGACAATGTCATAGTAAGCATCCTGTTATTTCCCCCAGCCACTCCCTCTCTAGACATTCATGGTGGCAGGGGATTTCATCATGCATGGGTCATTTTTTTAGTGATATCATCCTTGGCTACAGGTGTCACTATCAGGCAAAGTCCAGCTTGATAAGGTCATGGAAGCACAAACTGAACGGATTTTAGTGATTTTGTTACTGCACTGGGATAACTGTAGAATCTTGGAAACCAGTGATGTGTTGTCAATTTTGTTATTACTGGTTCGGGTGTGCTTGTGCATGCACGCATCACTTCTGCACATGCACAGAAGCATCTGGGCAGGTGGGCGGAGCCTCCCACCACTGCCACTACTGGTTCAGCTGATCCGGCCCACCTCTGTTGGAAACTCTAAAACGGGGCTGGGCAACTATGGCTCCTTTGTGACTTATGGACTTCAACTCCCAAAATTCCCAGCTTGGCTGGCTCCAGAATTCCACAGGTTGTAAAGTGGCCATAATTCCCCTCTCCTACCCTAAGAGGATATTTTCACCCTCATGTATATTGAGTTAATTAAGGCACTATCTTTTTGAATGACTGAAATGCTTTTTTTCCGGATTTCATTTAACTTGGTCTTAATTGTCATCTCTCAGCTAAACTGGCCACGGACTCATCCTCTGACTCCAAATTATTTTTGTCTTCTCTCTCTTTCATCCCTTCTCAAACTTTCCACAATTCCTTGCTTTCACTAAGCATTCATGACATTTAATTCCTGATGTAGCTTCTGATGGGTTTGGCTCTGCTTTACCAGGCAATATCATTTCTACGCTGTTTGGCTATGGCATGGTGACTCAATCCTTGGAAACATCTCAGTTTGAATTCTGCAATTCAGTCTATCAGACCTATTCCTGAAGAATATTTGCAACTTCAGTTGATGTGAAAAATGTCGTGAATAACTACATTATTATACCAGTTGAATAGCCAGCATTGGTTGCCAGCATTTTTTGCAAGCATAATTTAGCAATAGCAATAGCTATTATATACTTATTTACAGTGCTTCACAGCCCTCTCTAGGTGGCTTACAGAGTCAGCATATTGTCTCCTATCATTTGGGTCCTCATTTTACCAACCTTGGAAGGATGGAAGGCTGAGTCAATCTTGAGCCGGGATTGAACTCCTGGCAGTGGGCAGAGTTAGCTTTCAATACTACATTCTAATGACTGTGCCACCTGCGGCTTTTAATTGAAAGTGTTCATTTGAACTTTTAAGGCCTAAGATTTTTCTGCATAAAGCTGTTCCTTCTTTTAGGATGCCTATTTTATAAGCACATGAGTGAGATCTATATTCCACATCCTGCATAGAAGCCTATCCTTTTTCCTTTTTATTACATCATTCCAAATCTTGATACATTGCATTGGTTTAGTACAGCAATGTTTATACAACATTAATTGAAGATTATTGACATTCTATTATGTAGATAACCTAGAGTGTTGAAAGAAGAAAAGAGAAAAAAGTATTCTATCAATATTAATTACAATTTAGGATGTCAGTACGACAAGCATCAAATTATTTGACTTTTTCATCCAAAGCTGAGCAGAACCTTTGGAGGAAAAAATCCTTCTGAAATTGCATTTTATCCCTACTCTTTTTACTTTCAGGAAAGAAATCAAAATTTCCACTTTGCACAAACTGAAGGATTTTAGTGATTTTGTTACTGCACTGGGATAACTGTAGAATCTTGGAAACCAGTGGTGGGTTGTCAATTTTGTTATTACTGGTTGGGGTGTGCTTGTGCATGCGTGCATCGCTTCTGCACATGCGCAGAAGCATCTGGGCAGGTGGGCGGAGCCTCCCGCCGCCGCTACTACTGGTTCAGCTGATCCCGGCCCACCTCTGTTGGAAACCCTAAAATGGATTTTTATTTATGATTATTTATTTATGATTTTAGCTGCTCTGGAAGCCTCATAAGTAGAAAGAAAATGTCTGGAGGCTTTATGGGCCTATTGTCAGCTCTTTGAGCTAGTCCAGACAAAAACCACAAATCATGATTACTAACACTACTTTTATTCTAAGACTACAGTAACAGAATCTTGCAAATCTGAAAAAAAAACAACCTTCCCTCCTTTACTTTTGCTTTTCAGAAAACTAGAGAGGTCCTTTCTGAGATGCTTCCCACACTTCTTTTCCCTTTTTTGTGGGCTGAGTTTTGCATGAAGGTTTTTTAGGCTATGACTTTTCCTCCTGTCTCCCAAGGTAGAAAGATATCCGTAGAGATAATCCTCAACCTACAACCATTCATTTAGTGATCGTTCAAAGTTACAACAGCGCCTTATGGCAAAAATATCTTTTTCACATTTACAATTACTGGGGTTCAATTTTTTTACTACCAGTTCTGTGGGCATAGCTTGGTGGGCATGGCAGGGGAAGGTTACTGCAAAATCCCCATTACTGCAAAATCCCCATTTCCTCCCGTATCAGCTGGGACTCGGGAGGCAGGGAATAGATAGGGGTAGGGCCAGTCAGAGTTGGCATTTACCGGTTCTCTGCACTGCTCAAAACCTTCACTGCCGATTTTCCAGAACTGGTCAGAACCTGCTGAATACCCCTCTGTTATGATCATTGCAGCATCTCTGTGGTCACGTGATCAAAATTTGGACACTTGGCAACTGGTTCATATTTATGACAGTTGCAGTAACCCAAAGTCACATGATCCCCTTTTGTGATCTTCTGATAAGCAAAGCCAATGGGGGAACCATGATTCACTTAACAACCTTGTTACTAACTTAGCAACCGCAGTAGTTCACTTAAAAACGGTGGCAAGAAGGGGTTGTAAAATAGGGCAAAACTCACTTTTTTAAAAATTGAATTTAAAAAGGGCAGGGCTTGGACTATATGGTCATGTTGCCAGGTTCAATCAAATCTTTATTAAGTTCATAGGCCAACATAAGAAAAGTAAAATACAAAGAGTAATTTGAAAAGCTAAAACACTATAAAAATAACAGGCTTTTTTTGATCCTGTGCACCTCTCCAATCCCATATGTCCTTTCCATTATATGTAGTGCACTGCCATACTGGACATCCTGTAGAGAGGTCAGTAAAAGTCTGATAGCTTATGTAAAACTGGGTTCCAGAAGAAATGACAAAAACAATGCTTTCATGAAGACATTCTACAAATTCAGACTGGTGAAGAAGCATAGGGATAAAACTAATATTTGCTGTTTGCCTTCTGATATGATACACTGCTAGAATTCATTTATTAGGAATTAAGCTTTGTTATTGGCTTCTGCTTATATTATTGTATACTGTCAGAAATTAGTTGTTAGGAACTAATTCTAGCTTAGTAAATTGTAACCTTAATACTGGTTGGCATTAGTGCAAAGTTTGTTATCTCGCTTCTGTTCCATGCTCCATAGATAAGGTGGATGAAGACAGGGGCCTGAACAAAGAACACTTTAAAGGCCATGTTGGTAATGAACCTTTCTCTCTGATTGGGTAAACTTTGTTTCTAACGGCGTAAAAAGTATATAATACTCTGAGTCACTCTCGCAGGGGTGTGGCTATTCCTTACATGCATTTTTTCCTGTATGTTTTGGATGTAGTTTTGTCACCCAGACTTTTTACTTTGGCCATAAATAAAAAAGCTGTTATTTTTTGCAAGCCTCGTCTCGAGTCTCGCTCTCTTTAGCATCTCAATGACTTGGGGAAACTTTTGGGACCTTACACTGGTGAACAATATATTACATCACACAACAAAACAAGTTAAACACACTTAAGGCTACTGGAATGGATATTGCACTTTGCCTTGTAAAACCATGGTGACCCTCATACGTAGACTCATTTCTTTTCTTCATAGATGTGTGAATTCTGATTAACAACTTGAGGTTTTTGTCCCCAATCCCCCCATGCTTTAGTGGCTATTTGGAAGCTTCGCCAAGCTTGCATACCCTTGTTTACAACATGACATATTAATACTTTATTTCCATTATGCAAAATGATTCCCCTCCCTCCCTCTCCCTGGAAGTCTCTCTTCTTTCTTGTGTCTACGTGCTTGGCATGCTTTAATGACAACAGTGAGTACATAAAACCAGAAGGCAGCATATTGTTTGGCTCAGTGACTTGCCCACTTCTGGGATGTGGGTTCTCAAATCATTGACTAAAAATAATTCTGATTAGATGACTATAAAAGGTGAAAAGTGTAATAAGTTTAGCATCCCTGCCTGGGAACATTAGAAGCACACAACCACCTGAATATTGATTAGGCCTAGAGGATTTTTAAACAGGGGAAAGAAAAATGCTGAAACAAAAGAAGGTGTTTTTGGGTGGGGAAACTAACACATTCTAGGCAGAGGTGAGTTCCTGCTGGTTTGGACCGGTTTGGCCAAATAGGTGGTAACTCGGCCAGACAGGTTACCGTACCGATTCTATCCTCGGTGGCACCATCTTGATTTTCTGTTCTGCATATGTACAAAACAATCTTCATTGAAATAAATGTATTTTTCCCCCTTTTAAATGTTTTGTGCATATGCAGACCATTTTAAGTGTAAATGCGCATATGCACGCACAAAATTTTCTGGGCGCCGAACTGGTAGTAATTCGCCAGGAACCCACCCCTGATTCTAGGACATGCCAAGCTTTGTCCACTAAGAAAAAAAAAGCAATATAATGATGATCCATTATAATCAGGGGTAAGCTGTCACTTTTGATCTTGAATGCCTTCCAAAACAGCATCAAATAACAATGGTTGAGACCACAAGAAATGCAAGAAACAGAGCTTTGTATCTCCCACAACACCTGAAGAGGTAAAAGAGGAGGAGGAGGAGGAGGAGGAGGAGGAGGAGGAAGTTGTTTAGTAAAGTCAAAATTTACTTGCATCAAGTTCATTCTCTTGCATCTAAACTTCTCTTGTCGAGAAAAGGAAAATCAGACTTTGCCAATTCTCAATTTCGCAGCTTCCGGAGGAGTCCCCAACTCTATCGCAGATTCGGGGGGGGGGGCACCAGGAGAAATATCTTCAATCAATGGGAATGCCTGGGCAGATTGGAACTCTCTTGTTGATTGGAGGAGTTCACAGATATTGCACATTGTTTTTCAATTGTTAAAAATCAACTGTTACAACATAAAAATAGTAGCATGTTTATTACAGCTAAGAGAATCAGCATGAGCTCTAACATGAAAGGAGTTTCTAACTAGCTCAATGGAAAGTCTACTTCCATTATGCTGAAAAAATGGATTGCCTGAGGTGATCAGTCTATGCTTGCATCACGCTATTGTTGTAACCAATGGCTAAGGCTCACCGGTGTCCTAAGCATTGACAAATCTTGGTGCCCCCCTACTTTGTATATACTGTACAAATCTTCATTGTTTTTTTCTTTATTTCTGAACTTTGTGGTGCCCCCTTTGGGCCTGGTGCCCTAAGCACGGGCTTAGTCTGCTTAATGGTTAATACACCCCTGGTTGTAACCAAGATTGTAGAGATTAGTGGCTCAAAGTCACTCCTGGTTAAAAGAAGATAGCACACTACTGAAAGCTCCTTAACTATTAAATGCTTTCAGAGAGGCCTATACAAATCCATACAAAACTTGTTTGGTGTAATATCTGGGCTGAGAGTTACTGAATACTGGAGAGATGAAATTGGCCTAGAAGAGACACCAAATGAAGAATAGAAAAGAAACATGGCAAGAAAAAGTATTACATGACCAATACATGAAAAGGCTAAAAGGCAAAGCAGATAACAAGACTTGACAATGGTTAAGAGCAGGAAATTTGAAAAAAAAAGACACAGAGAGGCTAATTCTGACTGCACAAGACTAAACGTTAATGACAAAGGCATGCAAAACCAGAATGGATAAGCAACAGATAGGAAATGCTGCAAAGAAGCTGAAGCAAAAGTGGGCCACTTTGCTATCTGTTGTAAGACTATACAGATTAACTGCAAACAGCAACATGACAAATGAGCAACAATGGTGCATTAAAATATCTGCAAGAAATATCATTTGCTTGCCAGCAAGAACCAGTGAGGCCACAAAATAGACAAAGTAATAGAAAATTAAGAAGCTAAAGTGCTCTGGGAATTGAAACGGACAAGGACGCAGCACCGCAGGCTACTTCAGCTGACTGCAGTTCTGCAGTTCGGCTGTTCAAATCTCACCGGCTCAGGGTTGACTCAGCCTTCCATCCTTCCGAGGTGGGTAAAATGAGGACCCGGATTGTTGTTAGGGGCAATATGCTGACTCTGTAAACCGCTTAGAGAGGGCTGAAAGCCCTATGAAGCGGTATATAAGTCTAACTGCTATTGCTAATTACCAGTAAGAAAAACACAACAGTCTGGATAGTGGACGTGATAATACCTGGAGACAGCAGAATAGAAGAGAAGGAAGTGGAAGAAATAAAAAAATATAAAAACCTTCAAATTGAAGCAGCACAATGGTGACCAAAGAAAGCAATGATAGTACCAACAGCAAGAGTACAATCTCAAAACATCTGGCGCACCATTTGAGCACCATCGGTATTGACAATATCACCACCAGTCAATTGCAAAAGGCAGCTTTACTTGGAACATCTTAAATTTTGCAGTGATACCTTTAACACCACCAATCAACAACGTCTGCCTTTTATCCCAGTTCCTTGGGAAAAAATTGATCGGTGAATAAAAATGCCAAATGCAGTCTAAACGTCTGGATGACTTTGTGAGGAGGAGGCCAGGAGGCAAACTGATGGAATTTAAAACAAAACATTGCCATGAAATATACTTGATCTGACACTGCACAGCCTGTTGATCATTCTAAACACATTGAATGCCCAGTGGAAATTTAGCTTTTCAATCCAGCCCAAATTTGATTAAGCATGGCAGGAATGGTCAAAACGCTTTCCTCGGTAGTCTGAGGTCACTGTCATTGTCAGGCTGGTGCAGAAATGCTGTTCAAGACACCATTTATAATTCAGCTTTCCAGGAAAAGTTAATACAACTTTTCAGGAAAAGTTTGTTATTTACATTCTAGTCAGAGTAAAAAAGCATTCAGTCTTTTACTCAGGAAAAGAACAAAACTGTTGTTTGAAGCATCAGAACTCACTTCAAGACAGGAAGATTTGAGAGGGCCAGTCTGAAGCCATTGTGAGTTACCAGACAACCAGTGACTCATTGGGTCATCCTTTTAGGTAAAGGTTCCCCTTGCACATGCATGCTAGTTGTTTGTGACTCTAGGAACAACTTTGCTCATCTTTGTTTCAAAGCCGAAGAGCCAGCGCTGTCCGAAGACATCTCTGTGGTGACGTGGTGGGCATGACTAAATGCTGAAGGTGCACGGAATGTTGTTACCTTCCCACCAAAGGGGGTCCCTATTGTTCTACTTGCCTTTTACATGGTTTGGAACTGCTAGGTTGGCAGAACCTGGGACAAGTAATGGGAACTCACTCCGTTATGTGGCGCTAGGGATTCAAACCACTGAACTGCCAACCTTTCTGATCGACAAGCTCAGCCGCTTAGCCATTGAGCCATCACATCCTTTTAGAGATATTATTTTGAGCCACCTTTTAGAGATATCCAATAAAAATATTTCCCTTCTCCCTCAATCAGGTGCATATTTCTCTTCAATTGAAACTTGACACAGCTTTTCCATAAGTATAACTTTGGATGTATGAATTCTCCACATCAGATCATTTCCTCTTTTCAATATCATTAACAGTCACTAACACTAACATTTCTGATCTCAAAATGGTGGAGAACAATAGTGCCAATATTCAGGAATCATGCAATCAAATTTGATGGCATTTTTAAATTTATATATTTATCCAGCCTTTATTTTGCACATCTCAGGGTAACATATATATTGCTTCCTTCTTCAATTTTCCAAAAACAGCCCTCTGAGAGGGATTGGTTGAGAGAGAATGACGGACTCAAAGCCAACCAGCTGGCTTCTTAACCACTACACCAGAAGGGGTTCAGGATTGAGGGGCGGGATTGGTTTGGATCCACTTTCAGATTGGTTGCCCACCTCTCTCCAACCATTTTTAGAATGGAACCTGCTGCTTACTTGCTGCATAATTAGGAAATGACTATGCTGCTTTTTCCTCCCATCTGCTGTGTCTGTTTTATAAATGCACATATGCATTGCAATGAAACATTTCAAAGAATGGGCTGAAATTTGGTAGAGTTAATCTCCTCTTAAAGGGGGCCTTGTCTTTCTGTTATTTTCAGCCCCATTCAGGCTGCAAATGAAGTAGCTGCAGGTGATTGGATGCTTCCCTGTTACATCCTGTGAAGATTCCCCCCCAACCTAAACAGAATAAAAGAGTTGGAAGGGACCTTGGGGGTCTTCTAGTCCAACCCCCTGCTCACACAGAGACCCTTCACCATTCCAAACAAGGGACTGCCCAGTCTCTTCTTAAAAGTCTCCAATGATGGGGCACCCAGGCAAGCTGTTCCATTGGTTAATTGTCCTCATTGTCAGGAAATGTCTCCTTAATTCTAGGTTGCTTCTCTCCTTGATTAATATCCATCCATTGTTTTTTGCCCTGCCTTATGGTGCTTTGGAAAATAGGTTGACGTCTCTTCTTCTTTGTGGCAGCCCCCCAGATATTGGAAGACTGCTATCATGTCGCCACTGGTCCTTCTTTTCACTAGATTTGCCATGTCCAATTCCTGCTATTGCTGTTCATATATTTTAATCTGAGTTTCATTTAGATCCGCAAATACTAAGTTCAAGCCAAAGCTTTTGAATCTTTAGAATTCTTTGTATCTAAATCTCCAATTCACATAAGTTCTCCTCACTTGACTTTTATATCAAGTACCCATTGGTTTCCTGAGTATTAGAGAGGTGATTTCCAAAAGTTTTCAGAAGGGAGAACAATAATCGTTGCCTCTTATTCATAAAAAAAATATATGAGTTGCACTCATCATGCTATCAACTAGCCATGTAAGCAGCTGCAGATAAAATCAAATATTTTTGATTGAGCTCCAAGACCAATTAATACCCTGTTGGTAGGAGCAACTCCCTCCCTTGCCATACATTTATTTTTCAAGACACCCAGGCTGATGCTGAGATGATTTTCAGTCTGTTATACTACCTTTGCAATATAATCAATAAAAATTTAAATGAGAAGTAACTTGGTTCTTTAAATCCCATTAAATGTGAGCACCAATTTATAACCCTCAGCAGAATTAAGTGTTTTTAGAACACTGGTACTTTGTAATAGCATTTGCAAAACGCTCACTGCCCTTTGGTTGAAGTGATTAATCATTTCTATGGTATGTTTTGAATATTCCAGTTGTGGGTTTGTGAAACCACGTAACACATTTCATAACTTTTGCCCTTGCTGGAGTGATTCCACATGCGTACTTATCCCTTCAGGCTCAACACTGACTGCTACTCTTTATTTGCACTATTAGTTCTACAATTGTGAAACCCAGAAACATTTATATTAGGCAATACAATTTTTATGCCTGTCACAAATTTAATTCGTCCTTTCATACATCATGTGATTTTCGGCTAATCCAAAATGAATGAAATAAATTGTGTGAATTCTGATGATATCGTGAAAGAATGCCATTTATAAAACAGCGCTTTATTCACAACGAAAATTTTCACATTTTGTTTTGTTTTATGGAGAGAGATATGTAAATACAACAATCAACTGCAACATAACAACCAAAATAACTTTTAATTGTTTTCCCTTCTCTTATATTTTCTGCTTGGTTGACTTTGCTTACGGCTTTGTGAAAGGCCAAGTCATCAGTTTTAGCTGTTAATCAAGAACAGTAATTGTGTAAGTTATAAAGACACAAAACGATACTTTGCCTAATAGGATATCACATCCCAGAAAATGCGAAGTGGTGGGGTTTTTCTAATAATTTGTTAGGTTGTTATGTGAATAAAGTCCCAAGAGACATTTAAAATCAAGACATAAAAGGGATTCCTGTACAAATTTATGAAACTAGAGAATCTATTTAGGAAAAAAGGAAGCTTATCCTGTACATTGCCTATACTTTAATAGGTGAAAGCTGTCCTATAAAGGGGAAAAAAACTAGGAAGATGCTAGCAAAATAACCAAAATAACACTTTGGTTAAACAATTTCTATGCAGGGACACGGTGGCTCATTGGCTAAGACGCTGAGTTTGTCAATCAGAAAGGTCGGCAGTCTAGCAGTTTGAATCCCTAGTGCTGCATAACAGAGTGAACTTCCATTACTTGTCCCAGCTTCTTACAACCTAGCAGTTCAAAAGTATGTAAAAATGCAAGTAGAAAAAATAGGAACCACCCTTGATGGGAAAGTAGCTGCGTTCCGTGCGCCTTCGGTATTTAGTCATGCTGGCCACATGACCATGGAGACGTCTCCGGACAGCACTGGCTCTTTGACTTTGAAACGGAGATGAGCACCGCCCCCTAGAGTCAGGAACGACTAGCACATATGTGCGAGGGAAACCTTTATCTTTACCTTATGCTTTAAGCATTTAGAAGGACCTATGGGAAATGCACTGAAGTAGACTGTGAGCTTTGGAGCAAATGCATACAGAAATCCATCTTATAGTTTGTTAAATCTTGATCCTATAAATGCCCAGTTCAATTCAGATGATGCATTTAGGATGAGTTGCATTGTACGGCCTTAATCACTTAAGGCTGACATTATGCCACCTGTTGGACATAAACCACACACTGTCATGGGTTGTCCAAGATTCTAGCAGTGATGTGAGACTTCTTTCCAAAACCTTAGACTCCCTGTCAGCCTCAGAATTTCATTAGCACGTTCTCTCTCATGTTTGAGATAATAAGATAAGACTTTATTACGGCTATGGGCAGTCAAGACTTTTACTTCAGAGCATTAAAACTTCTGTTCTAATGAATTCCTCCTGTATTGGTGCTCTCATTGAGGAAACCTCCTGTCACATATCTCTGTTCCCAGCCTTCTAGTTTCTGCTAGCATTTTATTCAGCCCAGCTAGGGGAAAAGCCTTCAAATGCAAATTTGTTAGCATGCTACTCTGACAAGGAATACCCTCAGGATATTTGCTGGGATAATATACTTCACAGGATTTGCTAGAATATTACCTTCCCTTAACCCTTCCAGGCTGTCCAAATCAGGAAGCAGACTCGAGAAGAAGACTTGAACAAAGCTTTATGTCAATATCTTTATTGAGATAGTCTGTATTAACAGAATCTTGCAAGGCAGTTTGTATTTTTCCTTATCTTCAGGGGGAATGGAAGAATCAGCTTGATTTTCTCCTTAACATAGGTAGCCTTCAACTTATGACCAACTTATGGCCCAAGACAGCTGTTATGTTTTGCCCCAATAAGGTAAAGAAAAGGTTCCCACGCACATGTGCTAGTTGTTTCCGGCTCTAGGGGGCAGTGCTCATCTCCGTTTCAAAGATCCAGCAATGTCCAAAGACATTTTTGTGGTCATGCGGCCAGCATGACTAAATGCCAAAGGTGCACAGAATGCTGTTACCTTCCCACCAAAGTAGTCCCTATTTTTCAACTTGAATTTTTACATGCTTTCTAACTGTTAGGTTGGCAGAAGTAGGGACAGGTAACGGGAGCTCATTCCATTATGCAGTGCTAGGGATTCCAATGGCTGAACCGTCGACCTTCTGATCAACAAGCTCAGTGTCTTAGACACTGAGCCACCACGTCGCTTTTGCCCCATTATTAATTTAATAATATGTTTAAGTGAATCTGGCTTCTCTATTGATTTCACTTATCAGAAGGTCATAAAAGGTGATCACATGACCTTGGGACACTACAATCACCATAAATGACTGGCTCAAGATTGACTCAGTGTTCCATTCTTCTGAGGTCTGTAAAATGAGAACTCAAATTGTTCGGGGCAATAGGCTGACTCTATAAATCAATTAGAAAGGGCTGTAAAGCACTGTGAAGAGGTATATAAATTGAAGTGCTATTGTTATTGCTAAATACATGCCGGCTGTCCAGTGTCTGACCATGGGGTTGGTGCAACGATTGTAAGTGTGAAAAACAATCATAAATCACTTTTTTCCATGCCATTGTAACTTCAAATGGTCACTAAATGAATGGTTGTAAGCTGAGGACTACCTGTACCATTTTCTTTCCTGGGACTTATAGAATGCTTCTGCTGTTTTGGTAAAATGGCTTCTGAATATTTGTCTGAAGTCCATCTCTCCACACCTTCACAGAAACCATGGTGAGCAGAGGGCTTTTGAGAATTCTCAGTATCTCTGCTGAAAACCAGTTTGATGTAGTGGGTGTGGCATCAAGCTAGAAGACAGGAGACCAACAGGAGGTTCTAGTCCCACTGTGGGAAACAGAGTTGCATTGTTTTTACAGAATTGTAAGAAGACATGTTGGCCTGTGAACAAAATACATTGTATATGTTTCTAATTTCATGAGCTAAGCTGAAGCCTCAGAATTGTACATAGGAGCTAGGATTGGAGGCCTTTGCTATACTAGAAACTGGTCATAACAAGAATTTACTGATATGATAGTTACTCTAAAGACAACCCCTAGGAACTAGTTCCATAAAATGAAATTCGTAAATAAGGGCAGGGGGAGATAGAATTAGAATAGTGGTAGATGTAATAAGGGCCGGAGATAATGTATTCATTTTAAACACTTTGGATAGGTTGGGACATCATTATTACTAAGCCAATGAAGAAGCGGTGGGTGGTAAATTTCTAACGGTACTAGGGAATATAAGGCAAATGTATTGATGATTTAGTGTGTGTCCACTCTACCTACATGGTCCACTTTGCAAAGTGCAAAGTGAAGAATAAAATTACCATTATTTTATCTTGGAAGTTTTGGCTGGTGATAGTTTATTTCCAAATTAGACAACGAATCCCACACCGCTTTAGACATAAAGCTACCTGGGAGATCTTGGGCCAGTCACTCGCTCTCATGCCCACAAAAGGAGGCAATGGCAAACCACTTCCAAAATTTCACTAAGCAAACTGCAGGGACTAGTCCAGGCAGTCACCAGGAGTCAAGATTGACTAGAAGGCACTGGAGAGGGGGAAGAACCTTTGTTAATAGTTCCCAACTAAATCTTCCCTTGAATATGCTCCTATAGCAGCCCATCAGGAAGAATGCTTTGCAAGATGCACAGCAGAGACAAATACATGCTTTGTTTTGCTAAATTCATACTTTATTATGAGTAATGCCGAGCTACTCATTGATTGATAAGTTGTTTTTTTTTAAAGGTATCAGTAAGGGCCAGCTATCAGGTTTGCTTTAACTGTAATTGGTTTACCAGAGCTTAAAAAGGAAGATGGCATTTGTACAATGTTACAAATGTGGAATATATGTCCAGTCTACTTTCATTAGTCAAATGGTAGCCACTTCCCCAATCCCTCAAAATGCTCTTAGCAAGAGATTCAAGGAATCACTACCCTAATGAAGTTAGAGATAAATGGATGCTAAAGTCAACATATCCAGTTGTCCAGATTTCTATAACCTAAACACCCTTTCCCCCTTTCAGTCAAGTGAAGGTTAATAAGACTATGGGAATCTAAATTCTTGGTTGTAGCAACTGCCAATGTTGGCTTGAAACTTATATTACTCTACAGCTATGAAGAATCACTGTTCTTTGATATAAATGTTCCATTCTTTTTGTCTTTTTTCCACTTTAAAATAGTGTTTAGAATTGAGGCCAGACTCTTGCTCTTTTGTGTAATGTGATCTCCCTGGAGTTGTAGCCAGAAGTGGGATTCTAATAATTTAACAACCGGTTCTCTGCCTTAATGATTTCTTCCAACAACCAGTTCACCAAACTGCTCAGAAAGCTAACAACCTATTCTCTCGAAGTAGTGTGAGCTGGCTGAATCCCACCACTGGTTGTAGCCAGATGCAGAAGAAGGTACTCGGTCCTTGCCTAAATTCCCATGTCTGAAACTTTTTGTGGGTTTAAGTTTCCTTTCTCAAATCTCAGTATAGGTCAGTGCAAACATTTTTAGCATCATCTCTCATACTCCCACAGACAAAAAGAACTCCTCCCTATAATCAGTGCAGCTATTGCCATACTGATTAAGAGCAGCAGAGGGCAGTGTTAAAACCATTATTCCGAATGACGTCACAATAGGTATTAGTCAGCAATGTTTATCTCCTAGATCTAGAAGTTGAGGGAAGAGCCAAAATCTTTCCCACTGAAATATGACCATTCTTATGTTATTTTAATTATATACAAGGTATGTTCTCATCTATTCTAGATGCCTTACCATAAAAGGGAGAGGATAAATAGTTTAAAAGAATAAAACAATTAGTAAGTAGATGTACATAAATCTATTTGGTTTTTAGTAAAGGTAATCTATAATGTATGTGTGTGTAAATATGTGTTAATTTATAGTCCACTTTGCTATATTGACTTAATAAAGATGCTTCCTTGATAGAAAGATATTGGCTTAAAGTACTGTTGAAATGACACTTGCTTTTTAGTGTCTCTTTATGGATGGATGGATAAATGGATTTACTTAACTATTTAATATATGCTTGATAGGCTGCAGTTATCTGAGACAATTCAAGGCAACATTTCTACAAAAAAAATAGAAGAAGAATAAATTCAGACAAAAGTGTTTTGTAATGTAGTTTCTCTAACTTGTCAACCAAGGGTTGTCAATTCCAGCTGAAACCAGTTCTGGAGATCCCCAAACCTAATATATATGGGGTTGTGACATATCTATAGATGTACATGCAAATGTGTATCTGCATATCTGCTAGAAGTAACATTAAATTGTATGTGTATATGGAATCAATTAAATTAATTTGCTATAAGCAAGCTATACTATTTACAAAACTAATTATCAATTTGCATATAGCAACTATTCCCTCTGCCAGTGCAAGTTATTCTCAGTTGAAACACACCAGTCCATCCACGCCACTGGTGGGATTCAATTTTTTTTACTACCGGTTCTGTGGGTGTGGCATGGTAGGGGTAGAAGGGGAAGGTTATGTAAAATCTCCATTCCCTCCCCACTCCAGGGGAAGGTTACTATAAAATCCCCATTCCCTCCTGATCAGCTGGGACTCGGGAGGCAGAGAATAGATGGGGGCGGGGCCAGTCAGAGGTGGCATTTACCGGTTCTCCGAACTACTCAAAATTTACACTACTGGTTCTCCAGAACTAGTCAGAACCTGCTGAATACCACCTCTGATTCAACCTAACAAACAAACAAAAACAGGTTACAATACAGTACAAGTGAGGGAAGAGTTAATTCCAATGGTAGAGTTGCCAGATCTGTGCCGCAGAACATGTAGAGAACCTCTAGATGGCAGCAAAGAGATACTTAGATACTTTTCCTGCCTTCATTTGGAATATTGTTTCTCAGATCTGGTTGCCCTGTGTATGGAAAGTCAATGAGAGAGCGGGAGGAAAACCAAACTGGAAACAAAGGAGAAAGGATAATGGGATAAGTAAATGAAAAGAGGGAAATCTTTAAGACAGGGGTCTCCAAACTTGGCAACTTTAAGACTTATGGACTTCAACTCCCAGAATTCCTCAGCCAGCCATGCTCTAAGATGTAACAGTCACCAAAGAGCCCTTTGAAGCAGTTCAGGTAATTTTGAAGGCACCCTCACTTTATTACAGGAAGCCTTTGTCCTTTCCTTTGCTTTCAGAATCTTCTTCTCTATTTACCAGCTACTGTAATAACATTGCAATTCATAGGCACTTATTTGGGGGAAAGAACTGTCTATTTCTGTGATAGTGAGCCTATGGCATGCGTGCCACAGGTGGCACACGGAGCCATTTGTTAGGGCACACGAGGCGTTGCCCTGTCAGCTCCAGCACGCATGTGTGCGCTGGCCAGCTGACTTTGGCCTTCATTTTTGGGCATTTTTTGCTCTCCGGAGGTTTTCCTGAAGCCTCTGGAGGGCAAAAAACAACCCAACGTGCAAACCAGAAGTTCGGGAATGGAATACATAATTCATAAGCATTTTAAAAACATGGTCCTGTAAACAATCTATACTGCATGAACCAACAATAATACAAGTCAGTATTCAACCTGGTAAGACTATTATAGGCCTCAAAGTACAATTATTATTATTTTGTAATTGATCTGGTGCTCCAAGCAGCGTAAAGGAATAGTCCAGAAAGCTGCCCTGTCTTTACTATCTCCTTTTAAAAAAGGCATCGTTCATTCATATCAGTATATGCAAATTCCAGAGTTACATTTTGGCTGTATCCCAACAGCATTTGGCTGCCTTGTGACCAAGGAGCTGTATGGGAGACCTAGACAATGCAGATAAGTCCATTAATGCAGATCTGGATGAGAGAAGATTCATTTCCCCAAGGCACCATTATGCTCTATGGGACAAAGTAAATGAGCTGCAACTGATAAAACTGATGAAGGGGCAAAATCTACTCCTTCCCAAAAAAAAGAAAAAAAAAGGAAGTCACAAAATGAGGCTGAGAACACCTTGTAATTTTCTGTTGCGCATCAAATGGTTGCAATCAACTTCTGAGGGCACAACACCACTTTGTTGTTTTGGTTATCCAGACTTCAGTAATCAGGAAACTGATTAGTTCAAGTTCTTCCGATAGGCTCCTTGTTATTTATGTAATTTGGGATGCCCTGCTGTGTCCACCTCTTTTGTTTCCTCCCACTCGAATGATGATCCTTTTTTGCCAACAATTCTAGGTTTGATCTGCAGTGAGGGTTGCTTTTGAGCCTCAAGGTCTATCACAGTATTTCTCAACCTTGGCAACTTTAAGATGTGTGGACATCAACACAGCAAGCTGTGAAACACTGGTTTATATCACCTGAAGCTCCAAGTCTAAATGAACCGTGAGAACAATTTACCAGGGGAATGGCTTGCCAGAAAGTGTGTGTGCTCTAGCACTGGAGGGCCCAAAGATGCTTTTTCAAGAAGCAACTGGACTTTCTTGTTTTTCTTTGAAGACATTTCACTTCTCATCCAAGAAGATTCTTCAGCTCTTCAGAACTGAAGAAGCTTATTGGGTGGGAAGAGAAATGTCTTCAAAGAAAAACAAGGAAGTCCAGTTGCCTCTTGAAAAAGCACTCTTGGGACAACCATGACCCAGATGACTGAGAATCTCCATAAACATCCATAAATGGAGGCTTTTAAGAAGAGACTGGATAGCCATTTTCTGGAATGGTATAGGGTCTCCTGCTTGAACAGGGGGTTGGACCAGAAGATCTCCAATGTTCCTTCCAACTCTGTTATTCTGTTATTCTGAAGCTCCTGAATCATTCAATGTTTCCAGAACTCTTACAATTGCCATGAAATATAATTATGTATATACTAGGCAGTAAAATTATTACTCATCTGAACTATATTATATTAATTACACCTAATGTGTTTGATTTAAAATCAGATGAAATCAAGTCAAATTTTATTTTTGTCCTGGTCCTCCAGATTTCCTTAACTTAACCTGAAGCACACTACATAAAGATATACAGTGGCCTTCAGCAGAGGTGGTATTCAGCAGGTTCTTACCAGTTCTGGAGAACTGGTAGTGTAAATTTTGAGTAGTTTGGAGAACCGGTAAATATCACTTTTGATTGGCCCCACCCATATCTATTCTCTGCCTCTGACAATATTCCAAATGACCAGTTGAAGGCAGGAAAAGTATCTAAGTATCTCTTTGCTGCCATCTAGAGGTTCTCTACATGTTCTGCAGCACAGACCTGGCAGCTCTACCATTGGAATTAACTCACCTGTACTGTAGTGTAACCTGTTTTTGTTTGTGTGTTGGCTTAGTTCACAGGTGGTATTCAGCAGGTTCTGACCAGCCCTGGAGAACCTGTAGTGTAAATTTTGAGTAGTTTGGAGAACCGGTAAATGCCACCTCTGACTGGCCCAACCCCTATCTATTCTCTGCCTCCCAGCTGATCAGGAGGGAATGAAGATTTTGCAGTAACCATCCCCTGCCACGCCCACCAAGCTACGCTCACCAAGCCGCACCTGTCCATGTAAAAAAAAAATGAATCCCACTACTGGCCTTCAGACTAAAAAAGTATTTGTCACATCTAATACAACAGGCACAACGGAAGTGTTCATTATGGTTTCTATTGCTCCTTGGGTGTCAGGCCCAAGGAACCAAGAATGAGACAAAGAGTTACTTCGGAGTAGTTTCTTTATTGTTGCTCACCTATAGACAAAAATCTTCGCTGATTAAAACTGCCCAACTATTCGATATCCTGCAAACTGCTGGCAGGGGGATTTGCCTCTAAACTTTCGTTGCATATAAAAATTCACTATTTTTGGGGGTCTCTTCATTTCCTGAGGAAAAGTCCCCTCCCTGTATAACTCTGGATTACATTCCACCACAATGGGCCAGATTAAATGGCTGCCACCTAACAAAGTTATGGATGAGATGGGAAGGAAATCTGTCCAATTCATTTCCAGAAGGATCATGTTGAGAAATATCTTTCCTGTGGGATTCTTTCAATACAACAATTGTGATGGAGGAAAAGCAATCAATTCTCCCCTGTTCTGACAATGATCATTTTGCCATTACTGATATTTTCAAGCAGCAAAACTATTTTTAATGATTTGGACATGTTTTGTCTTAATCTAGTGGTAACTATATCCTTTAATTATTAGCAGTATTTTTACAATTTAATTCAAGATTAGATAGAGAGTTTTGGCTAGTTAAGTTCACAGAGTCAAAAACTACTATCAACTTGTAGCTTGACAGAGAATCTACTGAGTTATTAAATGGATTTCTCTGGATGAACTCTGGAGCAGTCTGCTCAGCAATGCATGAAGAAAAGAGTTGGAGGTGTAAAAAATGTCAAATAGCTTTCTCATATGCATTAAACTGTTAATAAAGACAAAATGATCTTTATGCTTTGGGTTTTTAATGTCTCTTTTATGAAAGTAACCAGCAGCTTTGATTCACGATTCGTTGGTTTCCGAATGATGTGTCATTACTTAGAACATATCAAGAATAACTTGTAGACAAACCACAGAGCCTGAGGGAAAAAGGTGGCGAAGTGAACAGGAAACTCTGAGTTTTTCTTATTTGAGGGCAATTCACGATAGGAATTTCTCAGCCATGCGAATAAACTGAGAATCTCGCCTGATAAAGTCGGGACTGAAGGAAGGGAAAACGCTTGGACAGGTAACTCTTTTCCACGCCTTTTCCTTTCTGTGTCTCCTTCCTTTATATATTTCTGTACCTGTCAATTTTTTTTAAAAAAAAAGTTAATATAAAAACGAAAACATTTTGACTTTTATTGCCCCTAAAGTAGAAAAGAGAACCAAACAATGCTCAGCTTTTTCAGGAATTATGTTCTACGTAAGTACATCAAATTCTTCAAGAAGCTTCCTCGGAGCAAAGTAATGGGACCTTTTAAATTATTTGCTTAAAAGACAAGTATTGGGTTCTCTCAAACCATAATCAACTAGAGCAATGGTTCTGAACCTTTTCTTCACCACAGACTTCCTTTAAATACCTTTAGTGGCCATGGATCCCCAAGACTTAACATTTCTTCAGGAGTTTGTGGACACCTCCCCCCCCCGACAACAATGTGCCTCCCCCCCCAGTGGTCCACAAACCACAGTTGAAAACCACCGAACTGCAGTTTTTCTATGGAGTAGATGGACTAAGTCTTATTACCTTCACAAAAACATGGTTTCCAGAAAAACAAAGCCTTGTGTAAAATGTAAGAGTTCTCTTATATCTTCCATCCTTCAAGGTAACAACAACTAGACAACAGGGCAATTTTCAAATTGTTTTGAAAATTGCTTTTATTTATTTATTTATTTATTTATTGAGAACATGTTGAGGTTAGAATATACACAGATTACCTTGCAGTAAAACTGAGAGGGAAACAAACAATTGCAGCATTAAAATGGTGATTAAAAGTGCCACTAAGCAGACAAAACACAGAAATTACACTAAACACACAGCACATATTAACATCAAAGAGAGGTGATCAGAGGTGGTATTGAGCAAGTTCTGACAAGTTCTGGAAAAACGATAATGGAAATTTTGAATTGTTCGGAGAACCAGTAAATACCACCCCCGACTGCCCCTGCCCCCATCTATTCTCTGCCTCCTGAGTCCCAGCTGACAGGAGGAAACGGGGATTTTGCAGTAACCTTCCCCGGAGTGGGGAGAGAATGGAGGTTTTACAGTATCCTTCCTGTGCCACACCCACCAAGCCACGTCCACAGAACTAGCAGTAATTTTTTTTTGAATCCCACTACTGCACTACATATCAGAAGATTGGGTGAAGAAAAATAATGTTGCCTAATTCTGGAATATCAATAGTAAAGGATCTCTAGCAGCAAAAGACTCACAATCTGAAAGGTGCCAGGTTGAGAAAGAGCAGCTTCTAGTGTGCCAGGCAAAACTCGACATTTCTTAGGAAAGGGACACTAATTTTATTGCTGTATATCACAATCACATTTTGTAGTTTGTCATAGAGTTAGCCCTGTTTTCTAAAGGCTGATCTTAAGAGAAGAAAGAAAAGAAAAGTGACCAAGGGATTGAAACATCTTCTCTAATTATCAATTACTCTATGCCTGTATGATTGGGTTAATAAACACTTGTAGTTAAATGCTTAAAAAGCACAAAGCAATGTTGGTGATAACCAAAGCATTGGCATTGGTAAACTAATTATTGCTTCTAAAGTGATAAAAGCCCATTTACAGGTAGTCCTTGACTTATAACTACAATTCAACCCAAAATTTTTGTTGCTAAGTGAGACATTTGTTAACTGAGTTTTGCCCCATTTTATGATCTGTTCTTGCCACAGTTGTTAAGTAAATCATTGCAGTTGTTAAGTTAGTAACAGGGTTGTTAAGTGAATCTGACTTCCCCATCGACTTTGCTTGTCAGATGGTCACAAAAGGTGATCACATGATACCAGGACATTGAAACCGTCATAAATATGAGCCAGTTGCCAAGCATCCAAATTCTGATCAGGGATGCTGCAATGGTCATAAGTGTGAAAAATTGTCATAAATTACTTTTTTCAGTCTCATAGCTTGGATCGGTCATTAAATGAACTGTTGTAAGTCAAGGACTACCTATATTCTGATTCAGATGAATCTTACTAGAACTTACCAGATTTTGTAGACTAACTGAAGATACCTAAAAGTTATGTTTTACCTACCTTGGTAAGAAGAGCCTCGGTGGTGCAGTGGTTAGAGTGCAGTACTGCAGGCTACTTCTGCTGACTGACTGAAATTTAACAGATCTAATCTCATCAGGCTCAAGGTTGACTCAGCTTTCCATCCTTCCGAGGTGGGTAAAATGAGGACCCAGATTGTTGGGGGAAATAGGCTGACTCTGTAAACCACTTAGGGCTGTAAAACACTGTAAAGCGATATATAAGTCTAAGTGCTATTGCTATTGCTACCTCTGTACAAATTGCTCATTCCAACGTAATGTCCATCTATTAAATATATACTTCTGTATAGGAAAAAAATAGATTAAGTTAGAATTTTCTACCTTTTAAATACAGCAGTAACTTTTTTTAAAATTTTACTCTCAAAGTTGTGTTTTTACATTTCAAAGTATTGTTGAATGAATTCAAAAAATGTTCTTTTTGTTCCCTTGTAGGATTCCTATACTATTAAAGCCTGAATTGTCTTTTTTCAGCCATAATAATGTAGCAAAAACTTTTAAAGGTGTGAATTCTTCTGGAAAGCAAAAGCAAAACAACTGGCAATTCTACAATACTTTTTGTATTGTATAATAACATCATATAGAAAAAAAAATCAATATTATTTTTTCCTGTCTTAAGAGTTAGTGGCATATCTTAATTTTTCTTTCTTAATAAAAGAGGGAGAAAGTTAACTCAGCAAAGTGAAAGTGTACCTGAACAGACTGATTTGCATTATTGAGTAATGGTTGGTATGTGATACACTCACCCAGCATAACCCATAAATGGGTCATTTTCACTCTTGAAAAGCTATTTAACTGACAGCTGATTTATGCAATTAGCACACTGAAAGCAGTTCCCATTAATGATACATCTTAATTATCTATATAATGTTATTTATGTTCCACTTGTAAAGTCCAGTCTGGTAATTAAACATGGAATGTTAAGAGATTGAGGATTGGTGAAAGGGTGGGGGGGGGGGGTAAAGGGAATGGGGCTGAAGAGAGTTCTTCAAAGAAGAATAAAGATTAAAACATATATTCTGGAAATTGTAAAAAAAATATAACCAACAACTATTGGGGTAATTTTTCTTAATGACTTTGATCATACAGACACCATATTGGGGAACATAGCAATGGCATTTAAATTCTCCCATAGCACTTTATAACACTTTGGGTGATTTATAATGTAAGCTTCTATTTGCATATTACCTCCCCAAAATTACAAACCTCGGAAGGATGGAAGGCAGTGGTGGGATTCAATTTTTTTTACTACAGGTTCTGTGGGCGTGGCTTGGTGGGCATGGCTTGGTGGGCATGGCAGGGGAAGAATACTGCAAAATCCCCTTCCCTTCCCACTCCTGGGGGAAGGAAACTGCAAAATCTCTATTCCCACCCCACTCCAGGGAAAGGATACTGCAAAATCCCCACTCCTGGGGAAGGTTACTACAAATCCACATTCCCTCCCCATCCCACTAATCTGCTTTCCAGCTCCATTCTCCTGTGCAGGGCAACAAGAGAAGACCCAGCCGATCAGCTGGGACATGGAAGGCAGCGAATAGCTGGGCCAGCCAGAGGTGGTCTTTACTGATTCTCTGAACTACTCAAAATTTCTGCTACCGGTTCGCCAGAACCAGTCAGAACTGGCTGAATATCACCTCTGATGGAAGGATGAGTCAACCTTGGGCTCAGTCAGGATCGAATTTCAGGCTGTGGGCAGTGTTCTTTTGCAATATTGCACTTTAATAATTTCCAAACTATTCACCCTGAAAATGACAAAGTACGAGGAACATGAAATTGGGTTCCTATGTGGATCAGGGAAATAGCTCGCTGGAAGGGCTGAAATGTCCTGCATTGAGAAAACAGATTAGCCCCTTAGACTATTTTTTAAATGCATATTTTCCTTTTTTATTATCCTTCCCTCAAATTTTTTGATCCCAGAAGAACAAGGTTATTTATTTATGATGAGAGGTGCAATGGTATCCTCTAGTGTCCACCTAGCACAAACTCATACAAGCCTAAGGAGGCACTTAATTTTTAGGAGAAGACTAGTAGAGCACATCCATGAACAGCAGTCAAAATACATGATGAAAAATCCTTAATCTTAGAACAGTTGGACAGTCTCAATTATGGTTTCAACTGTGAAACTGTGAGCATCCTAGAGCAGGCTAAATACAAAAACCCTAGGGAATTCCTGGAAGCTTGGCATTCAGACAAATTAGGTACCAAATAGACACAAAAACCATATTTACACACCATTCAAAAGACATAATAAGAAAAAAAGCTAACAAGGAGATCATAACACATCCTCTCCAGCAAATAGGAATTAACACCAAACAATCAATCAAGCAGAAAACAATGCCCTAATCAAGGAACTACCAAGAAGAAAACAAAATCCCCCACCAGCACTGGCAGGGCGAGCTACTGATTATAAACAGGGGGGAAACCCCACACTCCCTAGCATTGATAATGTTATCTAGTTGGCTAAAGAAATGTCTGCAAGCAAACAACCAAACTCAGAGAAGACTTTACAAGAGTCAGTACAGTGTGGGTATTGATGAAGGAGTGATAAATTTGTGTCCCAGATGTTGATAGGGTTGCCAGTAAAGAAGCAGGTGAGCTATTGTTTGGTTTTTGATTTACCTTGACATTCATTATAAGGTTTTTTTTGGAAACTCCCTTCTAGGACTGAGGGTTTGCAAGGCTGCCTATTAGCACTGCGGTATGCAGGGCCACCTATGCAGCATTCCCAATCAGGCAGCAAAAGTCTTTTTAGCTGGTTATATACATGCTGACAGCGTGCAGATATGAAGATGAATGTATGGAAATCAGGGAAGTAGAAGTAACAAATGCAATCCTACTTTCCCACCATTGTATTAATCAAAATATTTAAATGGGCTTCTGGTTGGCCTTTATAACTAACTTACGTTAATAAATAGAGTACAATTGGTTTAGGTTTTTTTTTTTAAAAAAGAATAAAATAGCTTCAATCTCAAGCACCTCCTGCAATATTCGCAACTTGGATGGGTTTACAGGAGCAGGCAGTGGGGAGGGTGAGATATACAAGGGAAGTAGTGCTCTGAAAGCTGTGCATGTATTGTATAAATATGTATTTGTATATATGTATGTGTGTGTGTGTGTGTGTGTCTGAGCATGCACATGCACACAAAGATATACCCGTGTCTCCATGAAAATAAGACCAGTTCTTCTTTTCTTTTGGACCCCAAAATAAGCACTAGGGCTTATTTTTCAGATGGTGTCTTATTTTTTTCTCCATGAACGGGAGGCCATCGGACCATGCTGCCATGGCTAAGTGCGGGTGGTAGAGTTCTCCCATGTGCCCTGCACCGGCTTACCTCAGAACCTCCACAGCCAGGTCACCAGAGGTGGGTTCCTACCGGTTTGACTGAACCGGTAGTGGTTTGGCAGCTTGGGTCGCTGGAAGCAGCAGTGACCCAGGCCTGCCACGCCCCCCAAACCAGTTCTCCTATGGGGTCGCCATCTTGATTTTTAGTTCTGCGCATGCGCAGAACAATTGTAATTGCACAAATGTACTTCCCCCAGGCCATCCATGCTCCAATACTTGCCTCGTCTCTCAGTGGCAGCGCTAACAGTCCAGCAGGACCCCATGCGGCCAACAGCCCACTTCTGTTTGCTCATGGCTGCAACAGAGCAGGAGGCCGAGTAATGTGACAGTGTTGTAACTATGAGGTGAGGCAGGGTGGTGGAGCTTCCCCATTAGGATTGCATTAGGATGCATTCATTAACCAGGATTTTAAAGAGATCCAAACACAAGATTTAAAAGGAGAGCCAATCTCTCCCCTCCTCAAACCAGAGCAAGGCCAGCATATTATTTTGCTGCAAAAACAATGGAGTCTCTGATTTTGGCAATGAGATTTGCCCTTTACTCCTCTCCATTAACTCAACTAGGAAAGTTTTTCCTTTAGAAGTATTTAAGGAAAAGTCTTTTTAGTTTAGTTTTTAGTTTTTTTAAAAAAAAAATCATCATGGCTAGTCATGAGCCATCCAGCTACACATAGTCCTTGACTTAACAACCATTCGTTGAAGTCACAAAGGCACTGAATAACGTGACTTATGTCTGTTTTTCACACTTAAGACCCTTGCAGCATTTCCATGGTCACATGATCAAAATTCAAACACTTGTCAACTGGTTCATATTTATCACAATTTCAGTGTAGCGGGGTCATGTGATCACCTTTTGTGACCTTCTGACAAGCAAAATCAACGAGGAAGCCAGATTCACTTAATAACCATATTACTAGCCAGATTCACTTAATAACCATATTACTAGCTTAACAACGGACGATTCACTTAAGAACTGTGACAAGAAAGATAGTAAAATGGAGCAAACATCACTTAACTTATGTCTCGCTTAGCATCATCAATTTTGGGCTCAGTTGTGATCATAAGTTGAGGACTATCTGTAACATGGATTAGAAATCAAAATAGGAGAGGGAGGTTTTAACATAAATTGCATTATAGTGTTACCGTAACCTTCATGGCTATTTGGCCTGTGGAAGTAATTTCATGGAATTCAAAACTGGTTTCAGAGATCTGGGCCTAGAGAATTGGCGATGGGGACATGAATCTCTAATAATAGGGAGAGACTGGAGGGAGGGATCGGAAGATAGAGGAAGCATTCTATCTATCAGATGAAATGGAGTCAGAGTTAGGAATAATAGGAAGGAGTGACATTCAAAAGAGTTTAGGCAGTAGACAATGGCTGATTTGTATACATATACTAGCCAATAACCAGATGTTGCCTGGGTATTTATTTATAGGGGGGAAATGTCCAGACCAAACATAATTTCTTATGTTGTATATTCCCCCTTACCAGAGGGATCCCCCTTGTGGATAACAATTACCAACCTAATCCAAATGGAGACTCCCCTAAAAAACCAAGACACAGAACAGGACAACGGCATCAACCTCCTGCCTTACATAAAAGGCACCACAGATAAAATCAGCAAAATTCTCCACAAACACAATATCAAGACAGCCTTCAACACTGACCCAAAAATAGCCAACATCTTAAGAAACCCCAAAGACAAAATCCAACTAGAAAACCAAGGAGTCTACGAAATACCATGCAAAATCTGCCCTGCAACATACATAGGACAAATGAACAGGCAAATAAATGCACACATTGCAGAACACAAGAACACAGTAAGAAAAAAAGAAAAAAACTTCCTCCCTTTTCCAGCACCTTAAAGCTACAGGACATGAAATTAATTTTGAAGGAACCAGGTTAATCTTCAAAACTGAACACTTCAACAAGAGAATAATTATGGAAGCTATTGATTTAGAGAAACACCCCCACAACATGAATAAACATGACAATACCTCCCACCTACCAGACATCTGGAAACCAGCCCTAGTGAACAAATGAGCCCCACCCACCACCCAGGCTGTTATAACACGAAACAACAACAGACACACAGCCAGCACCAATCAGCACCCATCTACCAATCATGATACAACCACACGACCAATCATTCCACTTACTGAAACAAAGCCAGCACTCCACATACCCCCACCAAGATTTATAGAAAGATGCCAGCTCCAACCACGCTTTAAGCTCAAAACCCAGCCTGAATTTGGTGAGTGAGACTCGCCAAAATGTTGCTAAGGAAGAAACAAATGGCCTAAAAAGACAATATTAAGAGATATGGGGAAAGAAACAAAGTTGACTTGTTTTTTTTCTCTTGTTGAAAAAGGAGGCAAGGGGAAATAATTTGTGAGTCAAGCAAAAAACAACAACCACGCAAAAATACCCAGGAGAAGGAACAAAGTATGAAACTTTCTCCCTAAGCAATGTTCCCTCTAAGCTGCGTGGGTACACAGCTGCACACGTGGCAACAAAACACCGCACAGCAGTTTCCAACTGCCGTGCAGTGGTTTTTGTGACACGCCTTCCGCGATAATAGGAGAGGAGAGCCAGCCTGGAGACAGCAATCAGTTCTAGGTCCACAAGACAGAAAGTAGCTGAGAGAAGGGGTGTGGAGGTTGGGAGAAGGCATGGGATGGGCTCCCAGCAGTGGCTGCTCAGATTTGCCATTTGAGAGAGAGAAAGAGAGAGGGGGGGGGAGGAGGGAGAGAGAGAGAGAGAGAGGGAGAGGGAGAGGGAGAGTGTGTGTATCCCTCCTTCCTTCAGCTGGCATCCTGGGGAGAGGGAGGATGGAAAGGGATGGCTTGGCTCCCGCTTCATCTCTCCTGCCTCTTCACTTCTCCACTTCGGTCAGTGGGCGGCAGATCGAAAGTGGGAGCCAAGCCAGGTCATTCCTTCCAAGAGGCAAGTTTCCCATCAAATGACTTGCTGCCCTAGACTCAAGGAGACCCTCAGCAGTCCTGAGAGAGAGAGAGAGAGAGAGAGAGAGAGAGAGAGAGAGAGAGAGAGAGAGAGAGAGAGAGAGAGAGAGAGAGAGAGAGAGTGAGTTAGTGAGCAGACTTAGCACTTTGTTAAGTTTGTTTCTCTGTGTATTGTGTATACATACATGTCTCCATGGATGCAATTGTGCAAGCATTTTTTCCTCTTTAAAAGAATTTTTGGATTTCTCCTCACCAAACCTTTAAGACTGAAAGAGTTAGAGTTGAAATATAAAGAGATTGTCAATCGCCATACTGTTAGATTGATAGGCAATTATGGACTATCTTGATTATATCCTCCTTAGAAAGAATATGCTACTGTATGGTTGAGAAAAAGATCAAACTTCATTCCATGGAAACCCAACAAAGTTCATAGGGAGGGTTTCTTTCTACGATGGGCTTCTTGAGTCAACAGTGAATATCAGTTATCAAAAATGTAGGTAGAAAATTAAGCAGACAATAGGCAATTACAAAAAGGGAAGCCAACTTTCTGAATTATGTTTCTTTGCACTTAGTGACTTATAAATAGACTAATGTTCTGAAAACCTGACCTAAATTACTATATATTTTAAATAGCTGTAAAGCTATGCTGAAAAAGGTGTTCTCAAGGTATTGTGATAAATTCAATAAAAAGAAGGGGATTCTTGATGAACTTAAGGAGAAATGAGAGTATTGGAATGTAAATGGACAAATAAAATTACCAATCAAAGAGAATATTTGCACCTCAGGGTTGAAATGAGATGTTCTCTCTTACTCTTTCCTCTTCCTCTCTTCTCTCTCTCTGTCTCTCTGATCCTCTTTCTTTTTGTCTCTCTTCTCTTTCTCCTTCTTTTCCATTCTTCCTTCATTCTCTCTCCTTCTCCCTTCTCTCTCCTCTTTGTCTCTTTCTGTCTCTCTCACCCTCTTTCTCTTTGTCTCTCCTTCTTTCCCATTCTTCTGTCACTTTCTCTCTCCTTCTCTGTCTCTTTCTGTCTCTCTTCCCTCTTTTTTCTTCCTCTCTTCCTCTCTCCCACTCTTATCACTTTCTCTCTACCTCCCAACCTGTCCCCATTCTTATCTTCGACTGATCATGTTTGCAATAATTTATCTTTTCTAAATAGGCGCAGTTCCCTTACCAGATCCCTCGCTCACTCAAACACACACACACACACAGGCACACAAAACCATTTTTCTCAATTCCAATTCGGTTCCTATAAATCAATTGCTCTGTGAAACATCTGTGAAAAAAATTCAGGTGCTCAGGCATGAAAATGTGCCGTTCAAACACTATACTTTTCTGCAAACACTGAAAAAAAATTAGAGGGAACATTGTCCCTGAGGCATTCTGATCAGCAGTCATAGATGTCCAATCCAACTGTAAAGATGAAAAAAATGAAATCGACATTGTGATGCCACAATACAAACTCTGTACTCATTTCTTAATATTGGATGGAATATTGTAACTCACAGGATTTGGGGTCATGATATCACAATCCACATTTCCTCCTTTTCTTCTCCTTTTATGCCCGCCCACACTGTCACTGTTAGGCGGGATTCCTCTCTCTGTAGTAACAGAAAGCACAAGCAGCTTTGGGGTATCTTAGTTGGCAAACTGGCAACATCTTGGCTAACTGAGGATAGAGCTGCTGACAAGCTTGTCTTCAAGAAAATGCCAGCGGATTGATTAGGTGTTATACTCAGTTCTAGGAAGATCAAGTGCCTGTGGTTCTCAGTCCTCCTATTCTGAGGACCATACATCCTTAGTTCTGAATGGGATTGCATGTGGTCACTTTCTGGATAAACTATAGCAATACATTTCACACTTGAAGACTGCTCAGTGTCAGGGTTCCAAGTAACACCCTTCAGACCTGCCACTGAGTGCAGCAGCTTTAATGTGCAACACTCACAATGCCCATATAACACTCCTGTTACCTGAGTTACACTGGTTCCAGTTGGTTCCAGGTGTAATTAAGAAGCAGTTGTCATCTAACAAGCCGTACGTAGCACTGAGCTTAGCTGTTTGAGGGACTGTCTGTTCCCTGTACGATGCGTCAACTTGTGCCCTGTGACAGGGTTGGCTTGCTTTGGGTACCATTGATTAAGCAATGCCATTTAGCACAACCCTGGCAGCTAACTTTTTCTATCACTGCTCTTTGGAACAAAATCCACTGGAGATTCTCTCAAACTGCCCATCTTTAAGCATTCTGAAAAAAACCCTTGCTCTTCCTCCAAGCTTTGGATTAAGATGGATGGTTGGGGATGGGTTTTTTCTCTCTCTCACGGAAGGTTGTTATTTTATTGACATTGTTTAAGAATGGTTGCTTTTTAGTTGTTGTAGTTGTAGTTGGCTTTTCTAGAATTGCTTAGACTTGTTTGTAGCTAGGTTTTTTAGAAATTAATTAAGCTCTTTTTAAAAAAATTCCTAAATCAGAGAAAGAAAGATGATCTATTAATGCCCTCACTGGAGAAAGACCTGATGTGAGACTTTGTATGACATAACTTGTTTGGAACCTGGGAAAAGAGAAGTTGGTAATGTTGAAGGATAACTAGTATTCTGAACACAAGTAGTCTGTGCTTCAATACAGCAGCTACATCATTAAGAACTGACAACAGGGACAGTGGCTTGAATTGTCTCATTTATACAAAGTATAGAATTCAATGTTTTAGAGAAACAGAATTTATTTTAAAGAGCTGTAAGGTGCAATTTGAGTACTTAGAGTAAGATAAAGGTTGTCCTCGCACATATGTGCTAGTTGTTCCCAACTCTAGGGAGTGGTACTCATCTCCGTTTCAAAGCTGAAGAACCAGCACTGTCCAAAAACGTCTCCGTGGTCATGTGGCCAGCATGACTAAACGCCAAAGGCTCATGGAATGCTGTTACCTTCCCACCAAAGATGGTTTTCTATTTTTCTACTTGCATCTTTACATGCTTTCAAACTGCTAGGTTGGCAGAAGTACTTAGAGTACATATGATAAATAAAAAAAGATTATTTCCTTTTAAATGAGTATATGCAGGGCATTGCTTTTTTTATAATTGCTGTTATACTGTCCTGCCTCTAAAATCCCTTCCTCTCCCCTTTATTTTTTTTAAAAACAATTTAAAGTAGGAAGTAGGCTGGAAAGAAGTTTGTTAGCATATAGTTTTATTTTCATGGAAGGTTCCTACAACTAAGAACAATCCTTAAAAGAGTATGACCTCCTAGTCCACAAGAACCTTCATACATACAGACAAAGAAACAAGCTAAGAAAACAAAGGTTTTAGTTTTTACATCATGATGTGGTGCCTCTCCTATGAAGAATAAATAATATCCAACTCAGCTTATGACAGAAAGTGCATTCCACTAGGGAAATAAAGGAAGGCTTGCAAAGTTATGCGCCTGCACAACACGGACCCGACATGACCAGTGGTCACAAGGATAAAAGGTTGTGACTCACCGATTCACCCCAATAGCCACAAAAGTTGGGCACCGTGACTGACATTTCAGTGAGTGACTAGAATAAACCACCAAAGATAACAGCACGAGGTTGCTGAGTAGTATAAATGAATGTAAGTCTTGAGCAAGGCAACCTGTGGACTAGGAAAAGATCTGGCTGGGAATAGGTGGGATTTTATCTTCTCTCTTTTTATTAATATGGAGGAAAAAGAATTGTCCATAGTATGATAAATTGTATTAATGTCTCTTCTGTGGAAAGAAAGGGCCACTAATAGTTTGGGATGTAAAGGAATGTTTCCTAACTTGATGCTTTTCATAAGTTTTGGAGTTTAGCTCTCATAATTCCTAAGCAGCCTCATCTTTCACTTTTCTGGGTGGAGATTATGAGTATGGTTGAAACTAGTTAAGGTGGTGAGTGGAGCATCTCCTTCTATGAGAAACAAATACAAACACAGGTTTGCAAAGAATAATTCTTGAATTTCCTCAGGCAAGCCTTATGATACTCCCTGACTTGTGTGCAAATATACACCATTATGAGCCAAGGTGGCACAGTGGTTAGAGCACAGTACTGCAGGCTACGTCTGCTGCCTGCTGGCTACCTGCAATTTGGCAGTTCGAATCCCACCAGGCTCAAGTTTGACTCAGCTTTCCATCCTTCCGAGGTGGATAAAATGAGGACCCAGATTGTTGGGGAAAATATGCTGACTCTGTAAATCTCTTAGAGAGGGCTGTAAAGCACTGTAAAGTGGTATATAAATCCAAGCGCTATTGGTATTAAATTTTAAACTTTGTTGCACAGAATACAGGAAACAGTCAGCTCTGAAAAAAAGTCCATCATACTACATGAGCCTCAAGAAACAGAGTTCAGAATACAGACAAGTAGAATCAGGCATCTTGATTCTTAATACACAAAAGTATTACAGGTTTCAAATAAGAAAAAAAGAGAAAAAAACCCCACTTCTTTTGATAATGCTGTTTTCCCTCCTTTGTAAGTACATGACTGTTATGAACATTTATGAAACATAAAGACAATTCCATATCTAAACTCTAGAAGGAGGGCAAATTCCGACATCAGATGTACAGTTTGAAGAACAAGATGTTGGTGTCCATGTGTGGCTCAGAAGCATATCAATATCCCAGGAATAGAATCAGTACCAAGGGCTAGAACCGGTTTTGAAAAAGAATTGTTTGCAACATCCAGATCCAATTCTTTATCTGAGGTGCATAACAACCCTTTCCTCTATTTCACCTTAAACTAAGTCATACAAACACTACTATAGCTGCATGATAATACCAAACATGTGGACATTTTTAACACGCTGTAGCCTCCAATTACAGAGCTGAAACTAAAAATGACTAATTGAAGCAGACAATCCGGCAAACATATTAATCCATGTGTGTAATGTGTGTCCTGTACTTTAATAGCTATATGACATTGCTAGATCATTCAAAAGTTGGGTGTGCAGTAACATCAGTGTGCTGATGATACCCAACTGCACATACTGCTATAGGATGTAAGGGAGAAGCTGTGAGTATTCTGTGCCAATGCCTAGAGGCTATAAGAATCTGGATAGGAAAGAACAGACTCAAGCTGAATCCAAGTAAGATGGAGTTACTATTTGTACATTGGGATTCTCTGTTGATACCAGAGTTATCTTTAGACCAGGGGTGTCAAACTCAAGATCCTCAGGCCGGATCTGGCCCATGGGGTACTTAAATTTGGCCTGTGGGGCCACCCTGGAAACAGCAAAGGACTGACCCATGGTCCCTCTGCTGGTGAAAACAGAGTTGGGGAGCCTGTCCCAGCCAAAAATGGAGCTCAGGAGCGCTGTGCCCATTTTCACTGGCAGAGTGTGAGGGCTACCATAGGCACCCGCAACGCGAGTGATGTGAAGCTGGCCACACTCAACCTGTCCCCCCCAAGTCAAACACAATCCTTATGCTGTCCTCAATGAAATTGAGTTTGACACCCCTGCTTTAGACAAACCAGCACTATCCATGAAGGAATAGGTTTGGGTTGGTAGGGGTTTCTGGATTCGTGGCAGCTGCAGAAACAGATGCTTCAGATGATGCATCAGTTGCAACCCTACCTCACGCAGGAGGGTTTACAGTACAGTTATAGTAACACTTGTTGTTATTGATACCTAGTTGGAATACAGCAACATGCTTTACAGAGACAGCCTTAAAGTCTACTCAAAAACTGCAACCAATTCAAAGTACAGTGACCTCTGTACTTACTGGTTTCTGTTTTGTTGGAAGCATAATACACTGATTTTGTGGGCTCTGCACTGGTTGCTAAATGATTTCTGGGTAACAGTTTAAGGATGATGGCATTGGCACTGACACCTGTTTTCCTGCAAACTCATTGAGTTTTTTGTAATATCACTATTTGATTTCGTGAAACTATAGGTGTTTTCATTGTTCTGTTGTATGAAGTATATGGCACTGACAGTTGTCTGATTGCAACAGAGCATGAATAAAATAAAGATTTTAAACACTGGTCTAAATATTATTGTTTTCTTTTTCTGTCTTCTTATTTGTTTGCCAATTTTTATGCCATGCTATTTTCAAGCTGCAGAGAGTGAGAGTTATGAATGCATTTTTCACTTTTCTTCTCTGCGGTTGCCTCTTGCTATTGCAAAACTGCTGCTGGATAGGAAAAAAAAGATAAAAAACTCAACACAACTTATTTATTTATGCATGCACGATTATCCCCCCCCCCCATGTATGATACTAACTTTTTCATCATGAAGATTTCAACCAGCCTACACAAGACAATACAAATAAATAAATAAGTACCGTACAACATATTCAACCTTAATTTTTACATAGCATTAACTCAGACACTAAGAGGGTATCGCGGCCAAAATATTACAACCTAGTTCTAATTTTTTTTGTTTGGAAATAAACTTCATTTACTGTACTTCAAGGAAAAATTTCAAAAACAACTTCACTGCGCCTCCAGGAACTGCCTCTGGGCGATAAATAATCAAGGGGATGTAGCTGTGGTCTTCTTAACCCTAGTATTTTCAGCTTTTTAAGAAATTCCAGCCCAATTTTATGGGGTGCTGCCCTACATTTATTAGGAATCTCATCCAAAAATGTCCTTTTTTAAGAGGAATTGACTATATCAGGGGTCAGCAAACTGCGACTCTGGAGCCGCATGTGGCTCTTTCCTCCCTCTGCTGTGGCTCCATCACCGGTCAGCGCCACAATTTTGAGAGGAGCTTCCAGTGTGGGGGAGAGAAGCACAGTGTGCTAGGAGAAGACTCTATGGCAAGGAGAGGGTTTTCCAGTTGTCTCCACAATTGATAGGGCTTTTGGTTATGACAGGTAGAGGAAAAAGTATGCCATGCTAAGAGGAGACTCTATGGTGGGGGAACTGAACTTCTGGTCAGCTCCAGAATTGAACAGGGGGCTTCCGGTTAGGACCTTTGTGGCTTCTGGTGTTTTCTTTTCTGTAGGAAATGGGTCCAGATGGCTTTTTGAGTGTTTAAGTTTGCCGACCCCTGGACTATATGATTGGCAGAAGGAAGAGCTCAGTTATAACAGTAAAGTGTAGGTGTGTATAAGATCATAAAGTGCTCTTGTGCAAGTTCCAAGTTAAACTAAATCAACCCAATCAACTTCTAAAACATGATCTTGAATGTATATCTATACTTTTCAGGAGAACATATTTATTTATAAAACTCTGAACTACATAAGAGCCCTGGTGGCACATTATTAAATGCAATATTGCAGGATAACACTGCCCACAGCCAGGAGCTTGATGCTGACAGAGTTCAAGGTTGACTCAGCTTTCCATTCTTCTGAGGTTGGTAAAATGAGGATCCAGATTGTTGTAAACTGCCTAGAGAGTGCTGTAAAGTGTCATGGGGTTGTATATAAGTCTAAAAGTTATTGCTGTTGCAATAAGACTTTTTTGGGGGAAATGGGGAACTGATGATGTCTCACCCACAAGTGCTCCAGGCAGGAAGGTGGGAAATATGGATGGAGATAACATCAGCAAGAGTGGGACAAAAGGATTCTCTGTGACATACATATGTAAATTATGGAGAAACATTGTCATGTTTAGAGATGTGAATACTACATTCCCAAACCATTCAATTTTATCAGGTTTGAGGAATTTTTATGATGACAGATGTGGGGAATAGCCAAGAGAGTTAGGTTGAGAAACTGAATAAGGTACTTCTAATTTTTAAAAATGGAACGATATGTTTTAGCATCTTTCTTTAGCATAAATTTCATAATATTGACAACAATACACAAATTTGTATGTGCAATTTGATATATTATCAAACATATAGTATATGATACACTTGGATGATTTATGCATATGTTAATTTGTTGGTTTGTTTTTCCTTTTGTTTGTTGATTCATTTTATCTTTCATTTGTTGCAATAATATAATAATGACATTATCAGTTGGTTGGCTCTATATTACTACTTTTTAAACATTGGCTTTGTTTAGTGTTTTCTGTATAGTTTTCTTTAAAAAAATGTTGCATGCACAAGCTAAAGATGTAAAGGGATAAAAGGACTCATGTTATGAAAATTCAGTGGGTGTGAGATTCGGTTATCAGTCAATTTGCAGGTTTGCGAGGATGAACAATTATTTGTAAGGAGATTCTCTGCCTGCTTTAGACTCAAAAAGTACACCTATCATATATTTCAACACAGAGCTGAAAACAAACAAACAAACAAATAAATGTTTGCTTCATCGAGTTACTTATAAAGTAATAAAGGCAGGATAAAAATCTAATAATGAATTAAAAAAACATAGCAGCCTAACACTGTGGGTGTAACTACAACCTAATCATATGATGGTTGGGTGTCATATATGGATGAATTAGGTAGGAGAATCTATCTGCATGATTTAATCATATTTGTTTCTTATTAATCGTACCAAAGCAGTGCGGGGCACATTTATGCCAAATGTTTGTACTATCCATCAGATATCTAAATAAGCCATCAAATAAATAAACAATAAGCAATAGCAAAAAGAACAACAAGTATGGACCACAGGAACTCTGCTAACATTTCTGAAAGTAGATTTCAAGTTTAAAATGATACCAACTGCTCTACAAAATCCTTCCCAGTCAGTGGTTGAAGATGAGAAGGATAAGGACAAGAGGAAGGGGGGGGGGAGGAAGAGGAGGAGGAAGAGGAAGTTATGCATCACAGGAGAAGATAAGAATGGAGAGTTTCCTTGTCTTAGATTCTGTCTCGAATCTAGATTTGGAGGAAGAATTACAAAGGCACCTCAAGCAGTGTAGCTCACTTCATATACATACAATAGATTGCATCTGCTGGCTAGGATAATGGGACAATTCTGCCTTGCCTCTTGGAAATTCAAGTCGTCCCCCCCCAACAGCAAGGAATGAAAGAAAACTCTGGATCTGCCACTTTCTGCCTCCTCTGGACAATGGCTAGCAGCTTCCAGCCCCATTCTGGGTCAAGGCAAACTAATTTTGATATAGGGGGACATACACAGGTGGCAAACCACTTACCATAGAAATAATGTGAATATTAAGTTAATCAAAGAGCTCACACTGGAAGGAAATTAAGGGGACAGGACTTTTTTTTTCCTTTTAGAAAAAAGCTCTTGTAACAAGCAATCCATGTCACTTTTTTCCCCTCCTGCGTACTCCTGCTCTGTCCCATTTGTCTAGCAGTAATCTACATTTCAAATGATTACATGGGAAGCTGAAGTGGTAGTGACAAGGATAAACGAAGCTTGTTAAACTAATAGCTGCACTAATGCCCAAATATGTGAACTTCCCAGAGTCAGGCAGCATCCGAGGCTGCCGGAGCTGTCAGCCGGGCTCCCCCTGGACTCGTCCCGCTAGCGGCTGCCACATGATGAATGGCCCTGTCGAGTAAATTCATCCGGGGCCCAATTAAACAGGCAGAAATGAACTAGAGCCGTCAACCAGGGAGAGAGAGAGAAAGTGAGCAAGAGAGAGAGAGAGAGAGAGAAAGAAAGAATAAGCCAAAGAGAAAAAGAGGAAGAAAAAGGCAATAAAAAAATGAAGGGGAGGGTGGAATATTCTCCACAAAGTCAAGGATCCACCAAGGCAGTGAAGTCATTCTGTCAGAAAATGGCCATTTAATGCTTTGCCGAGCTCACGACAGATATGTCATCGCAAGAAGCTTTAGTGGTGTCCCAGGGTATTTCATTTATTAATTATCAGCTTCAAGAGGGGTACTGGAGATCGCGTTGCTCACACCCACCCCCCATGCTCTCCCTCTTAAGCACTGTCAGCTCCCAGACTTTCTCCTGTCAGAGTGGCGTAGGGCAGCTGCAAAGGAGCACTGAAGTTTGGCCTACTGCAAAAAAGAAATTTAAAAAATAAAAATAATAAAAATTGTGGTGGAGGAAATGAAACACTGGAACTTTTCCCCCCCTGGCTTGTGTGTTTCTTACATTGGTTTTGGTTTTATTATTATTGACATTTTCTATGGTTCCTTCAGAGGTACAGCCACACACTCTTATAATCCATGAACCGAAATCATCATACATCTTGCATTGTACTATTAGTGCAACTCTTGAGAAGTCTATATTGGCCAAGAAAATTGTCACAGGAACTTTGCCTGAATTTATCAAGCTCCTTTCAGATTTTCTTCTCTTCAGATTTCCATTCTAAACCAGGGGTGGGGAACTATGGTCCTTTTATGACTTGTGGACTTCAACTCCCAGAATTCCTGAGCCATCTCTGTTCTAAGCTATGCCATTTTACACAACTTTGCCTTAACTTCTTTGGTAGAATTTGCTTATTAAAATCAGAGTTTGTAGCCCAGTCCTTTTCTGCAAAAAGGAGGTGGAGTGAAATACAGATGACCTAGCAAAAAGTTGCTTCTTTTCACAGGATGCCCTTAAATATTTGCTACCACATCAGGCATTTAAAATGCCCTGTTCAGCCGTGAAGTTAATTTACCAATCTTCTGCATACAATGAGAAAGTTAAGGAAGCAGGACAGGGACACAATTCTCCCCGGTACTTGGCAAGATATTATAGAAAACTATCTAATCAAATTGTTCTGTGCAAAGAGTGAGAAGTTAGTAACTATACCCTTTATTTCCCTCTGCTATTTTCAAAGCTTTTGCAGTCAGAGAGGGATAGAAAATGTAATGTTGAGGGAGAAAAAAAATATCAGGCTATAAAGATCATACAATTTAAATAAAAATGGAAAGGGAACAGATTTACAAACATTCTCTGTAGAATTTATGTGCAATAGAGAGAAGGAATACTAGTATTTTTGAAAGACCAGATAGTGTGTCAGAGACATGCAACTGCAATAAAATATGGATCAAAATAGAATACTAAAAAGTATTTTATTTTTCTTCTCTGTAAATTTTAAATGCCGAAACTTCTTCAGATTTGCATTGAAGTTTGGATATCCATTTCAAATTTCTAATATTTCAACGTTTGATGTAATACTTTTTTGAGATTTATCTTGCTATAGCTTCACATTATGAAATACCACAGCAATCTGGACATATATGAACATAATTTCTTGGAAGTATGGAGCACTGGTACAAAACAGTAATAAATAAATGATATGTCATTTACTTAAAGGAGAAACTTACTTGGAAGAATTACCATATTTTTGGAAAGAAATAGAAGTTCTCATATTTGCTTATTCAGAGTTTCATTCAGTAGTCATAAAGAAACTAGAATACATACCCATTTAGTGAGTCAATGACCTATTCTAGTTATCTGATTCAATCTGATTGGACTACATTTGGACTGCTGTGTTGTACTACATTTCCCATCATTCCTCTCAGCTTGCTGAAGAGACTCTTGGGAATTGCACTGCAACACATCTGTAGGGCATCAGGTTGGCTAAAGATAATTCTGCACTGCAGCTACTTGTTTCCATGATCTTCTCAGATGTTTCTTAAACCAGAAATCCAGAAATTCCAGTCTGGAGTACAGTGGATTGGCAACAGGGCCAGGCTGATTTTGATTCAAAACCCATATTCCTCTGCTTCTCGCCTTTCCCATCTGCATAGGGAAGGCAAATCTCATTGGCTGGTTCCTTTGGGGATTGGTCTAACAATGCCTGTCTTTTTCTTTTAAGGATTCCTCACTTAATCATTCTTCCTTTACTTTGCTTTCCCAGATGTTTGAACACATGGATGCCTTCACACTCCCCCTTCCTACATTATCTCCTAGATACTTACACAGACATTTTCTTTTTTTTCTCCTTTACAGTACTATCATTACTTTGATGCGACAATAATCAAAGCAATAGGGAATAGGCTGTTCACAGGTTCCTACATTCCTCTTTAAGTCCATGAAAATTTTGTAGCAAGAAAGAACTGATGGCTCAGCTTCATTAAAACAAAATAGCAATGTTCCTGCCTTGTGATTTAAAAAAAAAGTTTTTAGAAAATAATAAAAGGAACAGAGGACAAGGGAGTACAGCGAGAGGAAGATGCTTCACCTGGTCAGGTCAAAAACCAAAAGGATGCCCACAGGGAGAGATAAGGATTGAATGGAGCATGGGTTTCTAGGGATCAGACTAGTTCACTGATTTCATGGGTCATTGTTGAATCAATCACCAGATTATAAAAACACAACTGCCAAGCATCTGGCAAGCAGGTGAGACTGTCCCCATCTTCGTAACCTTCCAGAGATCTTTTTCCCCAAACTTCCAAATTATTGCTGCTTTTATTATGACTTGTTTTTAAAGTTTGCTTTTTTATGTTTGTTTCTTATTGTATGCTGAATTATGTTTGTGAGATGGACAGATGAAGTAAGTAAGTAAGTAGGTAAGTAAGTAAGTAAGTAAACCCAAGATGAAATGGATGTACAGAATAATGACCAGATCAGAGGTGGGTTCCTACCAGTTTGGACCGGTTCTTCCAAACCGGTAGTAGCTTGGCGACCTGGGTCACTGCAACTGGCAGTGACTCAGGCTTGACACGCCCCCGAACCATTTCTCCTATGGGGCTGCCATCTCGTTTTTTGCTTCTGTAGAACAAATTTCAGTGCAAAAATTTATAATTTTTTTTTCATTTTTGAAAGTTTTGCACAGATCTTTTTATTTGCAAATGCGCACGCACATGGAGCAAAATTTTTGAGGCACTGAACCGGCAGTAATGCCGGCAGCAACCCACCCCGTGACCAGATGCTGGAGAGGTGGGACAAGGCATTACAGCCAATTAGAGTTGAGGCTGCTACTAGAATGGAACAAACTTCTGGAAATCATACGCTTGAAGGACTTAAGACAGTTCTGATGAGAAAGCAGTTGTTTTGAACTGGAACTGGAAAACCTAAGCTTAGAAGAAGGAGGCTAATGTCCTCCATTTCTGGGTTCAGGAAGCAGGACTTATACTGGCCATGGACCAAGCAGAAGCCAAAGATTTGCCCTAAAATAGCTAAAAGCAGTCTCTGAGGCTTTAGGTCATATCCCTCAAAATAAATCTTAGGGTTTCTTCCCATCTATGACACCTATTTCAAATGCAACTAAGAGAGAATATAGATTTTTATAGTATAGGTTAGCTAGGATGTTTGAAGGACAAGAAAATTAGAGAACTATTTACAGTACTACATTTTCATCCAGATTTTTCTACATGGAGTTCTCCCCATTGTAATCCTTTCAAGAAATTTGGCACCCTAAGTAAGTTAGGCAGTCTGTGATGGGTCACAAAATCTACACTAAATATAATTATACTGTATGTTTTTGTACTCAGGGCTCTCTTATTTATATTTATTTGTTTATTAGTCAGATTTATATAGCTGCCCATCTCACCATAGGCAACTCTGGGTGGCAGCAAGAATCCATAAGAATAATTAAAAAAAACCCAGTGTATTAATAAATATCACAAAAGCAAAAACACAAGCCACAAGAGAGGGGGATAAGAATTGTCACCCCAACAATGGAGCCATCAGAGCAGGTTCCTGGTCATGTTGGTTGGGGATTTCTGGGAGTTGAAGTCCACACATCTTAAAGTTGCCAAGCTTGAAAAAGACTTTGAACAGTGGTCCCCAAGTAGGATGATTCCACGTGAATAGCAGGTGTGCACGCAGCTTCAGTTGTGCCAGCAGTGAGCACACGCAAATGGAGCTTTGCATTGACGTGCTCACCAGCTGCTTCTGTGGCCTTGTTCCAAACATGCCTGGTAGTGAGGTGCTGTCCAGTAGGTTGGTGACCAGGAGTGAAAATCAAAATTTTTCCCTACTGGTTCTATGGGCGTGGCTTGGTGGGCGTGGCTGGGGAAGGATATTGCAAAATCTCCATTCCCACCCCACTCTGGGGCCAGCCAGAGGTGGTATTTGCCGGTTCTCTGAACTACGCAAAATTTCCGCTACCGGTGCTCTAGAACCTGTTAGAATGTGCTGGATTTCACCCCTGTCAGAGACTCCTGCCTTAGAAGGACTCTAGCTTTCCATTATAAACATATTAGAAATCAGTTTCCAACCCAATATTTACCCTCAACTACCTCCCAGGCGAGGGAAATTTTTAAATAAAGACTCCTAGATATCAGTGGTCAAACTGACATGGAGTTATTGGCAAAAAAATAGATCTTTAATTTGGTTGGCTAAGAACAAAACTATTTTTCAATTTTAAAAATATTTGTCAATAAATTTGAAACAATTCTTAAGAAGAAGCTCTATTCTACAGCTGCATTTGAGTTGTTGGATTCCATGACTAAATATAGGTGTTTCTGTCCCCTGCCATATCGCAAGGGGTCATGTGTAGGGGGTGCCCCAGCCATTGAAGATATTCTCAAGTTTAGTTTGACTGTTAATTATAAGCCCCTCTTGTCAGCTTTGGAAGCCATATTAACACCAGAAACTTCCACACTGCCACATTCTTATGCTTGGGAAATTAGGAGGGAGGATTTAGTAGAGGGAATGTAGTTAGACATAATAGCATTCTTCTTTTCAGTCAAGGTCATGATATTCCTGCCCTTGGAGGAAGAGTGGTTGAAGTGATGTCTTGAGTTGGAATGGATTGTGATTGGACCATGTGATGGACTGATGGGTGCAGGGGATGGGTTTCAACTTTTGACTTACTGAGTGAAAACCCAGAACTCTCAGATTTGGGTTTCCCCAAATGTCCCTGTGTACCTACTCTAAATAAAGGGGAACTTTGAGAAAATGCCTGTCTCGGAGTTTTTCATTGGAGTTGGGGTTTTCCGAAATGCTGACATTTCCTAGGCTTAAATACGTAATATCCCTACTTAAAAGAACAGCCCACAGGGATCTGAATTGCAGTTGTCCTATTTCCTTCTGAGTTCTAAGGTGTGTATTATGAGCAAAACAGCTACGTTAAGGCGCTGAACTCATTACATCAAACCGATTGGGATATCCTCTAAAGGTATTTATCTGAATGTTGATTCTTTGTAATTTACACATAAATATTTTATTATTATTCTTTATCCATTTTATCCTGGAATTGCATCCCAATTTATTTTTTAATATGGTTGTTGTAAGACTAATCAATTTATCTATCTCTTACTCTCTGGATTGAGGCATATTGTGATTTCTGGAAGCACAGGGGGAAAAAAAGAACATTTGAAGGTAAGAGTATGGCTGCCTGAGATCAGAAGGGGGTTGCTCCCAGTTTGGCCCTGTCACGTTCTGAGCATGCTCACCAAGTTTGTGTAATGGCGGGAGATAGCTGACAGCTGATTGGCTTACCATCCGACAGCCCCGAGTATAAAAAAGAAGCTGTCAGATGGGAAGCCTGCTGTTCCTGTCTCGAAGCCAGTTCCTACTGTTAGCTTGTTGCGTTAAAAGGAATAAACTTGTTAGCCTTTATTCCTGTCTCTGCCTCAGTCATTCCGGCCATAACCCACTGTCCTAGTACACAATACTGGTGACAAGGTGGGATCGCCGAACTGAGGTCAGGAGCAAGCTGGTCACTACAAGCTGAAGTCACTAGCTGAAGTCACAATTTTGGAACCGAGCTCTGTCACTCGCGACGAGACGTCACTGCTGATTCTGACAGGAATGGCCACCCTAACGTTCGCGCCGTTCAGCCAGGGCTCCAAGATTTGGGAGTCATACATAGCCTCGTTCGAATGTTTTCTGGTCACTCACGACATTACTGAGTTAACTAATGAAAGAAAATGTGTGTTTTTCCTGTCAGTTTGTGGATCCGACGTTTTCCACAGAGCAAGGGCTCTCACAGCCCCTGACCCCATCAAAGCGGTTCCATGGCAAACGTTAATGGCAAAACTCAAGAGCCATTATGCTCCATCACCATCTAAAATTGCCCGCCAGCACACATTCCACCGCAGGAACCAAGGAGAAGGCGAGTATGTCAATAATTACATGGCTGCTCTAAGAACGGCAACTCTCCACTGCGGATTTAGAGACCTTGACGAGGCATTACTTGACCGTCTGGTTTGTGGCATCTGAGACTTGAGGCTACAGAGGCATCTCTTAGCGAAGGCTGACCTGTCATTCCAGTCCGCACTCGATGAAGCCCGCACTGCAGAGCTAGCCGCGTCCTCATTGGCCACTATTAAACAGCATCACCCCTCCGCCACTGCTGACCCTTTGGGAATGGCCAGCATGGCTGCGGTTCACCAAGGGGAGGTGAGTGAAGAGTCAGAGCCTGAGGAGGAGGAGGACATAAACTGCCTTAACGAGGCGAACAAAAAGGGCTATGCGAGAGGCAAGGGTACCCCTAAATTTGCATGTATTGCGTGCGGAGGCAAGCCCTCTACCAGCGCTGTGGCAGAAGGGGCCACATTGCTAGAGTGTGCCGGGCCTCCCAGCTGATGACTGCCCTGGGGTTCCAGGCTGGCAAAACTTGACATTCCCACGGCCTGCCGGAGGGTCCAAAGAAGCCAAGAGTCGAATGTCATGCCATCCTCTGAAATACACCAACCGGTGAATCAATCAATTGGCAATCGTGCCACAGCATAAAAAAGAAAATCCAGCTGGCGGTCTACATCGAAGGAGATCCGTGTCAAATGGAGCTCGATACCGGCTCAGTCACATACGTTGTTTCTTGGAGCACCATAAAGAGGCTTATTCTACAGCTTGCGAAGCACCATTTGCAGAGCTGCAATTTGACCCTCAGAGACTATCAGGGAAACCTGATCCCTGTAATCGGCACTAGCAAATTTAGGGTGCAGTTCAAGGGATTTGAAGGCAGGCTTCTGCTCATAATCGTTGAGGGAACGCTGCCCAGTCTCCTTGGGCTGCATTGGTTTGACTCCCTCGGCCTGCAGATCAGCGGCATACATAGCGTAAACCAATCCAACCTGGACTACCTAGTTAGAAAATTTCCCGCTGTGTTTGACGGTCAGCTGGGCCATTACACTGGCACGCCTGTCTCTTTCAACCTTGATCCTTCAGTGCCACCCATCCGCATGAAGCCGCGTTGTGTGTCAATCGCCCTCAAGCCTAAAGTAGATGCTGAACTAGACAAGCTCATTGCACAGGGGGTCCTTGAGCCGGTGGACCATGCGAGATGGGAGACCCCCATCGTCCTGCCAATCAAGCCCGATGGCAGTGTCAGAATATGCACTGACTACCGCTGCTCCATCAACCGCGCACTGCCATCTAACGCCTACCCCGTGCCGGTGGTCCAACACCTACTTCATACCTTGGGCGAAGGCTCCATCTTCGCGAAGCTAGACCTCGCCCAGGCACACCAGAAGCTGATGGTCAACGACGATGCAGCTGAAGCCCAAATCATCATAACTCACCGGGGCGCTTTCAAATGCTGCCGGTTACAATTTGGGGTAAGCATTGCCCCGGGCTTGTTCCAAAGCTTGATGGAGCGGTTGCTCCAAGGACTCAGTGGCGTCGTCCCATACTTTGATGACGTCCTAATTTCCGCCTCCTGCCATGAGGAGCTGATGTCCTGGCTGTGTTTTACAGAAATTTCAGCAAATGGGACTGAAGGTGAAGCGTGAAAGATGCCAGATTGCTGTCAGCCAAGTCGAATTCCTGGGGTTCCTGGTTGATGCTCAGGGCATCCAATTGTGGCCGGGGTCTGGCGGTTCCACCATATGTCTACGGCCACCGGTTCCAGATCTTCACCAACCACAAGCCACTCCTCGGGTTGCTCGCTGGGGACAGGCAAGCTCCGCAGGTGATGTCCCTTCGCATGACCCGGTGGTCTGTATTCCTAGCTGCTTATGATTACTCCCTGATCCACTGCCTGGGCAAGCAAATCGCCCACGCCGATGCCCTGGGTAGATGCCCCCTGCCGGACGCGCTAGAAGATCCTGCGCCCGTGTCTTCTGTGCTACTTGTGGAAGACCTGGGCCTGCCGGTCATGGCTGCTGACATCGCCCGGTTGTCCGCAAAGGACCAGGTAATTTCCCAGGTTTTAGATTGGGTGAAGAGGGGGTGGCCCAGGGACAACGTAGGGCCAGAATTCCTCCCGTACAAGACTCAACTGCCGGAGCTCTCTGTGCAGAGTGGCTGCCTATTATGGGGCCATCGAGTTATTGTACTGCCTCCACTAAGGACCACCGTCCTGCAGCAGCTTCACTATGCCCATCCCGAGATTGTATGGATGAAGGCGTTGGGGCGTAGTTACCTATGGTGGCCTAAGCTAGATCAGGACATAACTGACCATGTCTCCCGGTGCCCACAATGCCAGAGCTCGCAGGCAGCTCCACCTAGGGTGGAGCATCGGGAATGGGAACAGCCTAGCTCTCCATGGTCCCGCCTTCATGTAGATTTTGCGGGTCCCATTCAGGGACAGGTCCTCCTCATTGTGGTGGACGTGTTTTCCATATGGCTGGAGGTTGTCAGAATGCCATCCACCACTGTGGATGCACTGATAGCGGACCTCTGGAGGTTATTCGCCATCCATGGGATCCCGGACATGCTGGTGTCCGACAATGGACCTCAGCTGACGTCCACCAAATTTGAGGCCTTCCTGGCCTGTATGGGGATTCGGCACACGTTGATTTCCCCTTTTCACCCGGCTAGCAACGGCTTGGCAGAGCGCATGATCCACCCCTCCAAGGAGGCCCTCGCCAAAATGAGCCCAGCCGGTTGGCAGAAACACATAGATGCTTTCCTGCTGGCCCATCACACAACACCATGCCCAGATACTAACATGAGCCCTGCAGAGATATTAATGGGCTAATGCCTTGGAACTGCTCTTGATTGGCTGCACCCCAATTATGCCACCCCTAAGCCCTAAGGCTCCAGGGGTGGGACACATTCTTTTGCGAGGGGGGAGGCAGTATATGCTAGGAATTACGTAGGACACCCTTTCTGGTTACCGGGCGTTGTGACTGACCAGAAGCTGCACGACGGCTGGGAGTGGCGGTGCCACTGCGACCAGATGCGGGCCAAACGAGCAGCCTTCCCAGTCCCAGAGGGAGGATGGCACCGTGCCCAGAAATGCAGCCCCCGCAAACGTTCTTGCAGCCGGCCCACAAGTACGAAACAATGACTTACCGGGAGAGCATGTCCACCCTTGGGTGCCTCTACGTTTGGTGCTGCTGCCGTCCAATGAGTCCAAGTCCTCGGAAAGCCGGCGGTCCCCCCCTGACGTCGGAAGAGAGCCACGCAATTCCGGCCGGGTTCGGCGGCACCTGCCCTACTTGCAAAACTATGCTTACGCGAACGTGGTGGGAAGGAGTATCATGTTCTGAGCATGCTCACCAAGTTTGTGTAATGGCAGGAGATAGCAGACTTACCATCTGACAGCCCTGAGTATAAAAAGGGAGCTGTCAGATGGGAAGCCTGTTGTTCCTGTCTCGAAGCCGGTTCCTACTGTTAGCTTGTTGCATTAAAAGGAATAAACTTGTTGCCTTTATTCCTGTCTCCGCCTCAGTCATTCCGGCCATAACCCACTGTCCTAGTACACAATAGGCCCAGTTTGGCCAAACCGGTAGTGGAATTCAGGCCTGGGTTGCAGAACCGGCAGCAATCCAGGCCTGCCATGCCCCTGAACCGGTTCCCTCTCCACTGCTGGGCCGCCACCATTTTGGTTTTTAGTGACTGCGTGCGTGCAGTTCACTGTAAATTGTTCTGTGCATGCGCAAAGAACAATTTACATTGAACAGCACAGGTGCATGTGTTGCGCATTGAACGGGGGTTGCAAACTGGGAGTAAAACTGGCAGCAACCCACCTCTGCCTGAGACCTCTACTTATTATTTAAGACAGGAAATTCAAGTCTGCAGAAACATGCCTGAATAATATCTGAATAGTCAGCAGTGTTGCAATGAGGAACTTTTTGCAAAAATCTCTCCCCCCCCCCCTGCGGTATCTATGACCACAGCCCACTAGTGAGGCAGCCTTAAGTAATCATTAGTTGAACCAACAATTAAAATCATGCTTTCTCCCTTACTGAGGACAGCCTCACTGTATATAAAGTCTGGAAGGCTATTCGTCACCCATAACCTTGGAAGGAAGTCAGGGGACTGAAGCGAAGGCGAAAGAGGGTTTAGCATTGGGAAGAACAGATTTCATGCTGGTTTAGTTTTCTGCCAACTCAAAGATGGGTGGAAAGCAGTTCAACTCAGCAGCAAGGAAAGATTCTAAAATCTGTAGCAGTTATGGCTTAATAATTTTGCATGACCCCTTGCCTTTGTCTTTGACTGACGGGTCCAAAATAAAACAGGAAGAAAAAGAAATTAAACAACTTTACAGCACATATGTAACTGACACATAGCTTTGGGTGCACATAGATTGGAAGGGCTTTAGTCCTAAGCTTTGTATGCTTTTCATTCAGGGAGCATAAAGACCTAGCTGCAGTCCCTGTTATGACAAACTGGCCTCTTTGTAAAATGAATAAAAGGCATAAGTTCAACCGGGAATGTATTTTTGCTTTTCTCATCCCTCTCGCCCCCCAGCCTCTCCTCATCCCATTCTCTTCTGATGCTGGCCAAAGGTTTTTCTTCCTCTGCTTTCCTTCCTCAGCTCCTCTTCCTTTTCCCCCATTGGTCTTTGTTCCAGAGTGACAGCAAACCTATTCTGGAAGTGAAATTTACCAACACTTTCTCAGCAGGAGATGTATGGCAGCTCACAGAGTGGCTTTTTTTTTTTTTTTTTTTTGCTGTCGGGCCCCAGAGGGATCAGAATCCCCAAAGACTCTTTCTCTCTCTCTCTCTCTCTCTCTCTCCTTTCTCCTCTCTCTCTCTCTCTTTCTCTCTCTCTCTGCTCCGATTTCCTGGTTGGCCACCCATCCCTAAGCTCCTACTGACCCCCAGAGTTGGCTAGCACACCGCATGTCATGTTGTCAGCCTCACCCTGTCAGTGGTAGTCTATCAGTGGGCAACAATGCAAGTGACATTCAGCATCACTCCTTCTCATCAGCCTGGCTTGCGTTCCTAGTAAATATATAACCTCTTGGATGGTTTGCATTCTGCCCACCCCCTGCACCCCTTTCCCTTTTAGGGGGGTGGGAAGAAGGAAGGAACAGTATAGATATCCTGAAGTGTATTCCCTACCTGTGTTTGCTTTGTTTTAGGTGACACTATGCAAAACACTCCCACGGTTAGCTCTTTTGTTATTCCGAAGCCATTATCCTTTCTGATTAGAGGCCAACAAAGTCTTGGTTGCATGCCGCACCAATAGGTTGCCATTGTACCTTTAAAATAAAATCAAGAAAAATGTATTTGCTTGCACAAACATATCTAGTCAATTCAGGCAGCGTCAGGCTGGCAGCTAGTGGTGCGTGCATTCCCCTTGTTTACACTCTTCTGCTTCAAAAGGGTTTCCTGTTAGAAAACTGGAAGCCCTTGTATGAGCAGAGTACAGTTTCTTTCCTTGTATGCGCTGTATGAATTTTATGGTAATGGTGTTGTTTTCCCTCCCCCCATCAGATACAGCACTGAAAGAAGGAGCATTTTCACAGATGAGATGTAAAACAGGTCTGAGGTTTTTCCTCACACCGTTGATGTGATCTTTGCTATTACCAAAGGAAACATGAAAGATAGGCATTTTTTAAAAAAACACAAATGAATATTCTGGACAATGCAGGCAGTGCAAATCAGATAAATGTGGTAAAAATGAGTGTTAAAGATGGATATTGTTAAGTATATCTCCTTTTGGAGACTAGAGTTGAGTAACAGAAGGTAGCAAGGAATGTGCCGCTGAATAGTCACACTATCAATCACAGCCGCCAAAGTTAAAACAAGGATAACTTTGCTTGTGTTAACAAAAATAAATAGGATAAACATTCTCCAAAACAAGCGATAAGTAGTCTTGAATTATATACACAGTCTATGATAAAACACGTTGGTTTATAGATGCTCAACTCACGATTCACCATGTAGACAGGTAACTAACATACAGAGTAGCCACCATCCAATATACAGTATTCAACTCCAATAACAAGCACGGAGAACATACAGGAACAACCAGGAACAAACAGTAGTAGTTCCTACTCCCTCTTATGGCTGATTAAAGCAACAGCATCCAATCACATATCACTTGAGCATTTAAAGTGACAGATACATTATTTCAATCATGGCTTATATATATAGAGAGAGAGAGTCTGAAGGGCAGGCATTTGTAGTAGTGACCTTAGCTACTACTCCTCTTCCAAGTGTTTGAGATGATGACTGCAAAGAATTCCTGAGACATATTCATCTTGATCACAGGAGGACTGCAACAATATGGTGAACTGGGCAGGTGAATCCACTACCAGATATCACCCACTGCAGAGAGAACCTCTCAGCGAGCCCATTCACACATTTAGCTGCAATATGTCGAATGCTGATATGTAAGCAAAATAAGCTTGCTTTCCAGAAGTATATAAAAATTTTAGAGTAAGAGTCCCCAAATGTTTCAGTTCATCAACTCCTTTTGAAGTTTCACATTGTTCATTGACCCAGAAACATTACATTAAAATGATTTAATACATATTATGTTAACTAATCATCATCATCATCTTCATCATAACAATAATATATAATCGCACTGTCTCTTGGGGGTCAATATTGGCCACTTTGGTGAACCCCACTTTAGAGAGTATATATTGGACACCGAGAAAGAATGTTATGCTAATTATATGTAAAGGATGCCATTAAACCCAGCTCTCCGCAATTTTTCACAAAGTTGTAAAACCATTGTAAATTATTACATGTGCTTTTTTTAAAAGCATCCAGCTTTTTGGGAAGGAGACAGAAGAATCAGCAGTTGGTTATTTGGGAAAAGGAGAGAATGATGATATCAGGAATGTCTTTCCTTTAAAACACATTACTAGGAGACTTTTATTGGTGGCAACCACTGAATTCACATCATGGCTAACTTTGCACATTGTAATCTGCAGGATTGTGTAACTTTTGTAATTTAAAGGCAAAGAGATCCTTTGGAGAATGCAGGATCAGGAAAGCAGCACTTCTTTCTAAGTCTTTCAACCAAACAAATCTTCTTCCAGGATTACATGGGAGCTGCTGAGGACATCCAATAATCTCAGCAGCAGTCACAGATGCTTGAAGGTAAAAATGCAGTAAAATATATATTCCATTAATTTGCTAGGTTAAATTTCCCATTCTTGAGTCCTGAATAAATTAATGATACTGCAGTGGTTAAAACTGCAGTAAAAAATTAAAAATGAGTGTGCTGATGGATGGATCAGTCTAACCCCTGGTGGTTAGAATACAGTATTGCAAGCAAAGTCTGCCCACAGTCTACAGTTCAGTCTTGATGGGGCTCAAGTTGACTCCATCCTTCTGAGGTCAATAAAATGAGGACCCAGATTGTTGAGGACAATATGCTGACTCTGTAATCTGCTTAGAGAATGTTGTAAAGCAATGTGGGGTGGTATATAAGTCTGAGTGCTATTGCTATTCCTAGCGCTATTGTTAAGAGCGGATATTTAGATTCACAACTGGAATTGACTAACGGGAGAGTAATATTTAAAAAATTCCAGTAGGGATCCACTAAAGGTGGCTTTTTCACTGCACTAGTTTAAGTTAGCAACCTCCAACCTCTGGGGCACCAGGGACCGGTTCTATGGAGAGAGGTATTTCTGTGGACCAAAAGGGGTTTGTTTTGTGTGCTGCCTGTATCCCATGGATGAGGCTTCGCTTGTTTGCATGGGCTGGTTTCTGGAATGCTGCAGAGCAGTGCTGATCCAGAGACCAGTGGTTGGAGACCCCTGGTTTAAGTTGCTCCTATCCTATGCTCACACTGCCTTGACTATAAACCAATTTAAGAAAGTCTAACCAGGACTGGGATATGTTGCCAAATAATTTAGGATTTAGTCTGGGTTACTATGTCCAGGCTATCAGGTCCTCCCTTTGGGCTGTAACAGTGTTGGGATTCAAATAATTTAACAACCGGTTCTCTGCCCTAATGATTTCTTCCAACAACCAGTTCACCAAACTGCTCAGAAAGTTAACAAGCGGTTCTCCCGAAATGGTACGAACTGGCTGAATCCCATCACTGGGCTGTACCCTCCCAATTGTCTATTCCAGGAAAGTAATGGCCAATCACTCGCTTTCTTATGATTAAGTCTTTCTGGAAATATACAGCATCGTGTAAATTGAATTTATAGATATGTTGCTTTAAAACAGGGGTGTTAAACTTGCACCCCTGCCCCCACCTGGTTTAGCGAAGGGGAAAAAAACTTCTGATACATCATGTGACGCTGCCGTGACGCCATGAGTTTGACAACTCTGTTTTAAAGCATCAAAAGACACATACATAACAAGCAACTCTGAAGACGAGTGGATGATTGTCCATTTCTGGAAATTGTTGTTTGCCTCTTCTGGACAATGCAGAGAAGCCCACCATCTGAAACTAGGCCTGGCTTAGGGAAGTGTCTGGTTAGGCCTAACCCAGACAATTAAAAGTGTCTTTGTGCTAGAAGAAGAGGAACAGTCCTGTCAAATCACTTCCAGGTTCATCCCTGAGCATAGAGGATTGTTTACCTTAACAATGCCATCATTCTTCACAATGAAGAATTTTCTCTCTTTCTCTCCTTTTTTTTTTTTTAAAAAAAAACCCCTCTATTCACTAAAATGCTAATGATAGGCAGTGATTAGAAACTGCTGTCTGCTGGAGTTCTGAAAGTTCCCTATGGGGTTGGCAGCCATGGCTTGTAACTTGTCAGTTCAAGAAATGCTCAGGCACAAATCACACGTTACTGTAAGCATTTAAATATCTATTTCATTTCATTAATGCTTCACTGTCTTAAATCCAGAGGGGACCCCCTTGCAGTTAGTGAAGAAGACCACAGGAGTAGGTTCAAAGTCAGATTTGATAGAATTTTTTTTATAGCAAGATGCTCTTAAGCTACGCTGAGGAAAAACGGCTGCCAGCTGCAATTAGAAACGTTGATCTCTAAAAAAAGAATCAGAAAAGCGGTTCAAATCAAAACAATTCACAATGACTTTTTAAAAGGAGTTGGGTATAACAAGAGCACAAATGAGAGATCGCTACTGCCATGGTATCCCTTTGCCTTCCATATCATTTTGCAGTATGTGTAGGCCCTTAAAGTTTGAATCTGGCTTCATGAATAGCAGTTCAGGGGCAATCCTTTAAAATCACTGGAGGAAAGTTTTGTTAGTACCAGAGGTGGTATCCAGCCGGTTCGAACCAGTTTGGGCAAACTGGTAGCAGAAATTTTGAGTAGTTTGGAGAAGAGGAAAATACCACCTCTGGTTGCTCCCCTCTCCCGCCCCTGTCCTTCCCTGTCCTACATTCCCTTGATTTGTAGCTCAGCTGATTTGTGTGGCAGAGTGGATTGCTGCGCCTCAGCTGAGCTAAAAACCAGCTCAGCTCAGCAGCGCTGACACCGAGGAGGGTCTTTGAGTACTCTGTGTGTGTGTGTGTGTGTGAGAGAGAGAGATAGAGAGAGAGAGCTCTATGTGCTCTGTGTGCGCGCATACACACACACACACACATGAAGCACTCTCTCATAGAACCGGTAAGAAAATATTTGGAATCCCTTCACTGGTTAGTACCCAGTGCAGCTACAGAAGGCACATGTAGCTTGAAAGGTCTTGGTGACTTCGTACATGCATGTAAATTCTTGTTAACATTATGAAAGTCCTTATAGAAGATGACCAGGCTGAGCCCAATGTAGGGATCATGTGTCCCTTCCAGTGGTGGGTTTCAAAAATTTTTAGAACCTCTTCTGTAGGTGTGGCCTTTTGTGGGAGTGGCTTGATGTCCATGTGACCAGGTGGGAGTGGCTTGCTAGCCATGTGACTGGGTGGGTGTGGCCAACTTGTAAACCCTTTAGAAAAAAAAGTGGTGTTCAAACTTGACAGCTTTAAGACTTGTGGACTTCAATTCCCAGAATTCCTCCTCTCGCTCTTCAGCTTGATGATGCGCGAACAGGCGGGGGGAGGGAGCTGGAACCGGTTCTAAATGGCACTGTAGATTTGTGGAACCTCTTCTATAGAAGAGGTTAGAACTGGCAGCAACCCACCCCTGGTCCCTTCATAACCACAAGAGATCTAAGTTGAACCCATCTTGAATTCTTTCTACTCTTATCTCCCACTAATTTCCCTTGGCTGCTAGTAGTTCAGATTCTTGTACAGCGCTTAAGCTTACAATAAATCTTTATATCCGTTTGAACTGCCTGGATCTCCTGATTTTCCTGGTGCTTGACAGTATTGTCTTATGCTTCTTCTCAAACAGCATTCCTTAAACTTTTTTCTCTCAGGATTTCATTTTTAATAATTATGGAGGACCCAAAAAGAGTTTTTGTTTGTATGGGTTATGTTTATTTATATTGACCATATTAAAAATTAAAATTGATGCATTCACTGCCACTACTTCTCATAATTATTTGATGGGATTTTAATACTGTATTATTTTTCAACATAGGCTGGCAAATAATTTTGTTTTTGTGGATCCTTTGTCCACCGAAAATCCCACAACTCTCCAAAATTAATGTAGCAGAATTTGAATGTGATTATTGGTCTAAGTTTGGGTAATTCTCAGCTTGTTTTCAAATATTCTAAGAAAACATTTTGACATCCACTCACCCACCTATTCAACCAAAAAGATTGAAGAAGGGGGACAAATACAATCCTCAGCAGGATTGCTCTATAGAAAACTTTAGCAGTTACCATCAACTGAGTAATAATATGCATTGTTCGTAATGGTTCTGATAATTTTGCACATAAGAATAATGGATATTTGGTCAGATTAATGCATGAAAAATGCATTCTTCTCAGAAAGCTCCACTGTAACCGAGTTCCAGTTTCAATGGAGCTTACTTCTAGCATCACTGAACTCAATGTAATTTATTTCTAGCCCCATTGAATTCAATGGAACTATAGCTTTAATCTGCTTAGGGTGTTCTCTCCTCAAACTGAACAGAGGACCCAATTTTAACCTTGGTTAATGGTTACAGGGATTTGAATTGAGTGAGCACCTGTCTTTTGACCAAACTATTGATTGATTAATTGCATGTAATCTTAATTGCATGTAATTGTATATTGATTAATATGATACACTGAGAAGAAATTAAGATAACTTACAATGTAATGACCACAAAGCATTCGTCAGTATTAAAAGAAAAAACCCTATTTAATAGTCTCATTCTGTTTTCCTGTAGTATAACAAACACAGGAGATGTATACTCTATTTTTTTTATAAAAAATAATGCTTAGTAATGCATATTAATCAATCAATATTTCCTAACAATGTCACCACATTACAAAAATGACGTGAGACTTTGGAAAAAATGCAGAGAAGAGTAACTAAGATGATTAAAGTAACTGGAGACTGAAATATATGAAGACCGGTTGCAGGGATTGGGCATAGCTAGTCTAGAGAAAAGAAGGACTATGGTTGACATGATTGCAGTATTTGAGGGCTGTCACAAAGAAGAAGGGGTCAATTTATTTTCCAAAGCACTAGAAGGCAAGATGAGAAACAATGGATGGAAATTAATCAAGGAGAGCAGCAATCTGGAATTAAGGAGAAACTTCCTAAAAGTAAGAACAATTAACCAGTGGAACAGCTTGCCTTCAGAAGTTGTGAGTGCTCCATTACTGGAGGCTTTTAAGAAGAGACTGGACAGCCACTTGTCTGAAATGGTATAGGGCCATGCTGGCGAACCTATGGCACTTTTCTGAGGGCATGTGAGGCATTGCCCTATGTCAGCTCCAGCACTGGCCAGCTGATTTTCGGCCTTCTGGAGGGTGGGGAGAGGCCATTTTCACCCACCCCAGGCTTCAGGAAAGCCCACAGAGTCTGTGGATGGTGAAAAACAGGCCCAACGGGCCTACTGGAAGGTCAGAAATGAACTTCTGGTAGACCCGTTGGGCCATTTTTCACCCTCCCTAGGCTTCAGAGGGCTTTCCTGAAGCGTGGGGAGGGTGAAAATGGCCCAACAGGCCTACTGGAAGTCCAGAAGCTTCAGTGAGGTTTGTGTGCATGCAAGGGGGAAGCGTGGAGGGCAGTTGTGTGTGCATATGTGGGGCGGAAGGCATTGCATTATGTATGTGGGCAGGCATGTGTACACTATCGGCACCTGAACAGAAAAGTGTTTGCCATCACTGGTGTAGGGTCTCTTGTTTGAGCAGGGGATTGGACTAATAGACCTCCAAGATCCCTTCCAGATCTACTCTGATTTATTGATTTATATTGAAGGCTTGTTCTACAACAGTTCACATCACTTCTACCTCTCCATTTAAAATGTAACATTATTAAAGGATGAGTCCTAGGTCTTTTTTATTTGAGAATTGAGCTTAAATTTCTGAAGGAAAGTTGCAGGTAATAATGGATATTCTCTGAAAAAAACACCCATATTCTGGGATAAATCTAAATGTCTGTATGGAGTTGGGCTGGTAGAAATAGCCTTGTCATTCCCAATTCTTGGCAAGCTGTCCATTCTGTTCTCTTTCTAGTGCCACAAAAGGGAACCCAGAACTCTGCTGCTTGTGAGAAAGTGGTATTCTCTGAAGTTACTTGTTCTGTAACTCTTTTCTTTCAGAAAAGTTCTAGAACTAGGCTGCATAAACAGAGGGATAGAATCAAGATCGCATGAAGTGCTAATACCACTTAAAAATCCTTTGCTAAGGCCACACTTGGAATACTGCATCCAGTTTTGGTCACCACGATGTAAAAAAGATGTGGAGACTCTAGTGCAGAGAAAAGCAACAAAGATGATTAGGGAAATGGAGGCTAAAACATATGAAGAATGGTTGCAGGAACTGGATATGTCTAGTTTAATGAAAAGAAGGACTAGGGGAGGCATAATAGCAGTGTTCCAATATCTCGGGGTTGCCACAAAGAAGAGGGAGTGAAGCTATTCTCCAAAAGCACCCGAGGGTAGGACAAGAAGCAATGGATGGAAACTAATCAAGGAGAGAAGCAACTGAGAACTAAGGAGAAATTTCCTGACAGTTAAAGCAATTAATCAGTGGAACAACTTGCCTCCAGAAGTTGTGCTCCAACACTAGAAGTTTTCAAGAAGATATTGGATAACCACTTGTCAGAACCCCCATTCTCTCTAATCTATGACTTATACAGTGGTACCTTAATACTCATCATTAATTGGTTTTGGTTGGTTAATTGATGAATACCAAACAAGTTTTTCCCATAAGGAACAATATAGTGAGTCACAGACAACCGGCACCAACAAAGTCAGTGCATTGAATATCAAACAAATGATGAATATCAAGAGAACATTTTTATGTCAAAATATGCAGAGTAGCAAATTCAATGACTTTCAAGGCAGTTGAGTACCAAGCTACTACTGTAGGTCTAACATTTGTTTAAGTGGACTGTAAGAAAATCCCTTCTTTCACAGATAATGTTTCAGACAGCTTTTAATTTAAAAAGAAGCCAAGCAAGAAAATTCAGGATGAATAAAAGGAAGAAATTATTTACATAGATAATCTAGAAACTGACAATTATCAAATGTGTTGAGAGCCACCCATTTAGATGATTTTTCAAAGATGAGATAAATTCATACAGGTTTATCTCAATGACTCCTGTCTTGATGGCTATAAATTGTCTTCTGAATTTCATGGCAATATCTGAAAACCTGCAGCTGGAATATTTCTGAGATTCTTCTTGCTGGCCGCTATCAGAGGGCTGATCTTGAAATGGGCATTTAACCTGATGTAGCAGCTCTTTTAAAAAAAACTGGGATCAAATTGTGACTTTAAATAATCACATCAAATTTTATCTACTTATTCATTAATGGCCTTCGAAATTAAAGTATTCTCTTCCATAAGGATATGGATTATTTCTTTGAGTGTACTACAGCAAAAGGAACCACAAATTGTGGACAGCGTAATCCAATTCCAATAAGTAATTATTTGTAGCTGACTGAAACCCATTACCTTGTTAAGGACATTTAGCAACCAGAGGTTGTTAAATTCTCAGATTTTATTAGCAAATTTGATTACATTTCTCAGCAGTCATTGTTTCTGGCCTAATATAAAGATTCCAGACTATGAAATTCCAGTCTTTTCCTATCAACTGAGATGACTGACAAACACATAAAATATTAATTAAAAAGTACCACACCATACACATGTGCATATATAATGGAATAGCATTCTCTAACCAAAACTATATCAGAGAAAATAATACTTGAAAAAATAATGACAAAAAATAATGATCATAAATATAGCATCTTTGGCTTCCTTTATCTATGAGGAAAAGGCATATTTGAAGGATAGATTGTACAATAACAATCCCTTAGAACTGCTAATATTACTGCTAATATTTATTTCTATGTACGTATTATAGCAGAAGCTACAAAATACTTTGGAAGAATTAACAAGAAATTCAGAAAATAGTTGCTATTTGTTATGGTGATTAAGGAAGAACACATCCATCAAAATTACAAGGCCCTTTGACATCTACAAAAATTGAATCTCTCTCTCTCTCTCTCTCTCACACACACACACATACACACAAACACACACACAAACACGGGGGGGGGGAGAGGAAAACCCTCCTCTTTAAAAAAATAAATAAATAAAGAACAGAGTACAGTGTTTAATTTCTAGCAGAGCTCAAATGGAGAATGAAAGAATGATTTTGGTACATTTTTAGACACTTAGTCCTTTATATGGTGAAAATGAAACAAAGAGATTAAATTCCAATCATGGGGAAGGCGGAGGGAAGCAATCGTATTGCTGATTAAAGAGGAACAAAAGTGACATGTAAAAAAAAAACGAAGAGCAGGAATAAATGTGTGTGTGTGTGTGTGTGTGTGTGTGTGTGTGTGTGTGAGAGAGAGAGAGAGAGAGAGAGAGAGAGAGAGAGAGAGATTATAATGCTCATTAAATGTTCCAGATTTTGTTAAAGTACCGACAATTGTAAAATAAGACAATTAGTGGGAGCATATGAATAGATGATCCTCTTCCAACTGTACTACTGTAATGAGAAATACCAGAGGCTTCATAATGAGCCCAGACTTCTTTCCTAGATCTCAGTGCTTTAACAATGTCCATGTAGAGAATAATCTGGGGAGTACGAACTGGCAGAAATAAAATGATTCCAAAATAGCTTCCAACTATGCCATAGATTCCTGACATGGCTTTGAGAAAATGTCAAAATGTCATATTTGTTATCTGTATGGTGCTTCCTTTCTCTCTATCCATTGCTCTACCCTTAGACCAGGATTGTCAAATTCCCGGCCTACGAGCCGGATGTATCATGCACTGGCCAAGCCTACTCCCTGTTTAACGAAGGGGAAAAAAGTCCCGATATGTGACTTGTGTTTGATACCCCTGCCTTAGACTCTATCTGGTCAAACTCCTTTTGAAAAAAAACAACAGTCATTAAACTTGAATAGATCAAGAAAAGGCCAATTAGCACACACTGGAACATTTGCTTGGAAACTCACTTCATTAAACTAGAGAAATATCTATCCTTCTGAGCAGACTGATCCAAGAACATCATAACTTGATCATAACATAACTTGGATCTGATCGAAAATGTGGACTGTCTGCATTGAAGAACAGTGTTGGGCAGGGGTGGGTTGCTGCCGGTATTACTGCTTGTTTGGTGTGCAAAAATTGCATTCGCATTTGCAACTAAAAAGGTCTGCACATGCACAAAATGTTAGAAAAGGGAAAAAAATTACATTTCTGCAGTGAAATTTGACCTGCTCATGCGCAGAACCAAAAATCAAGATGGCGGCATTGGAGGAGAACCGGTTCAGGAGCGTGGCAGGCATGGGTTGCTGCCTGTTCCAGTGACCCAGGCCGCCAAGTTACTACTGGTCTGGCTGAACCGATCCGAACTGGTAGAAATCAACCTCTGGTGTTGGAGAGTATAATTGGTAAAAGGATGAATAACATAGATTTACGTATAAGAAATGTAGATATTTTGAGGAAAGATGAAAGTGTTGCTTTGTCTGTCATAGAAGTATATCTTGAGTTATCCACGGAATATTATTGGCAAAATGTTTAAGAAAAGTATTATTCTAGTGCTCCCAGCTGCAAGTCTTCCCAGATTTCCAAGCCAGAAGTTCTGCATCTGTATTTTTCAAGCCTAGCAATTAAGATGCTAAGCTGACTAGCAGTCTGAAAGCACACAAATACAAGTAGTATTTGTCACAAGTACCACTTCAGTGGGAAGGTAATAGAGTTCCATATGCCTCTTCATATAGTCATGCCGGCCACATGATCATGAAAATGTCTTTGCTCCCTCAGCTAGAAAACAGAGATGAGCATCACCTCTAGGGTTGGACACAATTTGGGGCAGGGGAAACCTTTATCTTTACTTTTAACTTGGAGATGTGTGGACTTCAACTCCCAGAATTTTGGGAGTGAAGTCCAAACCTCTTCTAGCTGGCCCAGATTGAGAAATACTGTTTTACTTCAACGGCAGCTTTTCGATCATGAGGAGCCTCGGGATCTGCGTCAGGCTATCCATCGCCCCACAGAGAAGGCAATCAGCCAGGGACTATACTGGGTGAGAGGGGGTGACTGCTTTCATCTGCCGCCATTACGGCTTTTCTGGACACTCCCCCCTCCCCCTTTCCCTATGGCCTCTCCTTTCGATGCAAACTCTCGGGTGCCTTCCACTAAGTGCTGTTGCTCTTGTCTGCTTCGATGCCGGCTGGTGGTGGCGATGGCAGCGCTGCGCTGATGGTGGCTCCTCTGGGCAGTGTTTTCAGAGTTCCCAGCATTTTTGGCATTTTCAATGGCACTTTTCTGACTGTGAGGTGCCTTTGGGCCTTCATCGGGCTGTCCATCACCCCACGGAGAAGGTGATCAGTCTGGGACTGTACTGGGCGAGAGTGGGTGGCTGGTTTCATCTGCCGCCATTGCGGCTCTTTTGGACGCCCCACTCCCTCTTCTCTTCGACTTGGCCTCTTCCTTCGGCGCAAATTCTCCTGCACTCTGCCGTCACTGCTATGGGGCCTCTTATTAACTGACACTTGGCTCTTTTCAAACGCGGCTTTTGGACTGCATTTTCATCTATTAAGTCCACTGCCACCCGAAGCTGTCCCAAGCCTGCCGCCTCAGATAGCGCCACTACTTAGTCCACCTTATTTCTGGCGCTTCAAATCTTGGATAGGCGGGGCACTCAGAGACTGGCTGAACATCTTTCCCAGTGACCACCATCCCTGGCCCCGGTTGGAGCCTCCTCGACTTCTCCTTCTCTATGTTCTTTCTCACTTCGTCTTTTCAAGAAAAACCATCGCTGCAGTGAGCATGAAAAATCTATGTTATACCAGTAACGACTGCAGCTTGTTCACTATATACAGACTTAGGACTGTCGGCCTTGGGTGCCTTTTTCGGGACCTGGAGGAAGGGAGAGGGGTGGAGCAGCTCTCCCTTTCCTCCCTGCACCATTGACTATTTTAAATCACACTTGTGCAGTGCTCCACAAATTTTAGGAATGTGGTGTGAATGGTGTGCCTGGTTGATGTCTGTACCCACTTTTTAACTTCATTATTGTTGTATTTTTTGTGTTTTAATTGACTTACGTGGGGAATGCATGGATGAGTGGCTGTGTATGTATGAGAGGATTGGGAGTACAGCCTGGTGCCTCCTCCACTGAGTGCTATGGCAGAAATGGTAAGGGGCCCAGGCCTACCTCCTGTCCCAGAATGATAAATCGCCTGCCGGATGGTGCGGAGGCTGTGGGAGGGGATATGGGGTCTACGGGTGCGGGGGTGGGCCGGAGCATTACGGTCACTATGGGGAGAGGCAGGTACGATGGGAACTTCAGGGCTAGCCATTACCGGGGAAGGAGGGTTCGCTATGTCACAGAGATCCCTCCTTCTGGCCCTGCTAGTTCCACTCCAGGGCCAGATGGCGAGAACTGTCAGGGCCATGGTCTCAGGCTGTTGTTGCTAAATGCCAGGTCTGTGGTTCACAAAGCTCCCCTCATCCGGGACCTAATTTTAGACGAGGGGGCAGACCTGGCATGTATTACTGAAACATGGTTCTGCCCCAGGTGCCTGATGGACCCTATGGGATTTCAGACAGCGCTTGGAGAAATACCTGACACTCTCGTCCACAATCCGGTGGAGTCCTTAGTCGCTGCCTGGAATACAGCGGCGGCGGGGGCTCTAAACCGGATTGCGCCTTTGCGACCTCTCCGAGGCAGCGGATCCAGGAGGGCCCCTTGGTTTACCGAGGAACTCCAGGAGATGAAGCGCCAAAAAGATGCCTAGAGCATCGCTGGAGGGCCAGTAAGTCTGAGTCAGACCAAGCACTGATGAGAGCCTTTATCACAGCCTATCTCGTGGCAATACGGGCAGTGAAATGTTCGCATTTTGCCGCCCTTATTGCATCCGCTGAATTGCGCCCAGCCGCCTTGTTTAGAATAACCCGCTCCCTCTTGAAAGGGAGGGATGCAGATGACCCTTTACAAGGTAGAGCTGAGGAATTTGTTCAGTATTTAACGTATAAAGTCACTCGGATTCGGACAGAGCTGGACTCCAATTGCACGGTACCAGCCGAGGTACCGGGGGAAGGTCTTGAGCATATTTCATGGGTTGAGTTTCAACTTGTCTCTCCTGAGGAAGTGGACAAGGCCATGGGAGTGGTGGTGCCTCCACCTGTATACTGGACCCGTGCCCCTCCTGGCTGGTCTCGACCAGCAGGGAGGTGACACGTGGCTGGATCCGGACGATAGTTAACACCTCTCTCCGGGAGGGAATTTTCCCACTCCTACTAAAGGATGCGGTGGTGAGACCCCTCCTGAAGAAACCATCTCTGGACCCAGCCATTTTGAGCAACTATCGTCCAGTCTCCAACCTGCCCTTTGTTGGGAAGGTTGTTGAGAAAGTGGTGGCCTCTCAACTCCGACGGTCCTTGGATGAAACCGATTATCTGGATCCCTTTCAGTCGGGTTTCAGGCCTGGTTACAGCACGGAAACTGCTTTGGTCGCGCTGATCGATGATCTCTGGCGAGCCAGGGATAGGGGTCACCCCTCTATCCTTGTGCTCCTTGACCTCTCAGGAGCCTTTGATCGACCATGGTATCCTTCTGTGACGGTTGCAAGAGGTGGGAGTGGGAGGCACTGTCCTCCAGTGGTTCTCTTCCTACCTCTCGGACAGGTCGCAGTCGGTGTTGATCGGAGGGCAGAAGTCGACCCCAAGGCCCCTCAATTATGTGGTGCCGCAGGGTTCGGTCCTGTCCCACCTCTACATGAAGCCGCTGGGTGAGATCATACATTGGCATGGATTAAGTACCACCAATATGCGGACGATACGCAGTTGTATCTGTCCGCCCAATGCCAACTCAGTGAAGCAGTAGAAGTGATGTGCCAGTGCCTGGAGGCTGTCGGGGTCTGGATGGGTATGAACAAGCTTGCACTCAATCCCGACAAGACCGAGTGGTTATTGATGTCCCCTCCCAAAGATTGGACAAGTATTCCATCTCTCAGGCTGGGAGGTGAAATTATACGCACCTCAGAGAGGGTTAGCAATTTGGGAGTCCTCCTGGATCCACAGCTGAGTTTAGAACACCATTTGTCGGCTGTGACCAGGGGGACCTTTGTCCAGGTTCTCCTGGTGCACCAATTGCGACCCTACCTGGATCGGGAGGCCCTTCAGATAGTCACTCACACCCTTGTGACCTCAAGACTGGATTACTGTAACACGCTCTACATGGGGCTGCCCTTGAAGAGTGTTTAAAGACTTCAGCTAGTCCAGAACGTAGCCGCGCGAGCGATTGTGGGTGCACCTCGGTACACCCAAGTTACACCTATCCTCCGCGAGCTGCACTGGCTACCATTAATCTCTGGACTCGCTTCAAGGTGCTAGTCATTACTTATAAAGCCCTACATGGCATCGGACCTGGGTACTTGAGAGACCGCCTCCTGCCAATTACCTCCCATAGACCGATCAGATCACACAGACTAGGCCTCCTCCAGATCCCATCTGCCAGCCAATATCGGCTGGCGACTCCCCGGGGGAGAGCCTTCTCTGTTGCAGCTCCAGCCCTCTGGAATGAGCTCCCCGTGGAGATCCGGACCCTTACTACTCTCCCGGCCTTCCGCAAAGCGGAAGACCTGGCTGCTCCGGCAGGCTGGGGGGCTGTTGAAATAGCCAGCCCCATGGTAACTATGAATATTGTGTATTTTAAATTGTTGTTTGGTTTATTTGTCTATTTATCCCCTTCCACTGTTTATTGTAAGCCGCCCAGAGTCCTTCGGGAGTGGGCGGCATTTAAGACCAATAAAATACAAATACAAATAATACTTTAACATTGCTAATAAGAGTTTTCAAAAGTTCTGATGAGGTGACTTAGATGCATTGATTTTCTTTAAAACCAACTCTTCTAGTATCTTTGTTGTGCATATTGCAAGAGGCTAACAGTACTAGCCTTGCAAGATTTTTGGGGGGTTGACCTTATGGCTGAGATTCACATTCAAAAATATTTGGAGGACTATAATTATTCATTGGTGGAAGAGAGGCAGAAAGAGTATAAACCCTAAGTAAGGATAACCATGAAGTCTTTGAAAAAAACCAATTAGGATCACAAAAATATTAGACTATAAGAGAATTATCTGGTATACCATCAAATGTTGTTTTGGAAACCTCTCCAGAAAACTTCCAGCCTTTTAAAAATAAATAAAAAGGATGTTTGCTTATCAACCATGGAATATCCAAACATTTTGATCACAAGTTCTTCTTCCTTTTCCCATTCATAAGAAATGACAGTCTATGGCCCTTTACAATATGGCCTGTTACAAAGAGAAGATGATGTGTGACATAAGTACCAGAAGAGGATGGGACCACAAGTTGCATCATTGCCAGACTGAAATGTTCCAGTTTCTTTTTAATGTACTAAATCTAATTCCTGGTTTTATATGCAATGTCATTGTGTTTTTTTTAAAAAAACAATGTACTTGTTTTTAATCCCAAATTATGTACTTAGGGTTCATACAGTATTCCGATTTGGCTAGTTGGAGAGGAAAAGTCCTGTGAATAAATCAGTCTGATGAAAAAATCATCGATTCTTCAACAAAGATTAATTTGGTACCCAAGACCTGTCCAGCCCTGTATTATGCCTTCCAACTGTCCGCTTCTTCTGTCATAAGAGTTTTAGACTCTGCCATGATTTTTATGTAGATGATTATTCCATTGGAAAAATGCCTCTCAATACAACTAGGAAGTATTCTCAAAAAATATCTAGCTCTATTTTTCAGGATTGAAGGAACGCTGACTTGTTGTCACAGATACGTTTTGCTCAGCTCCAATGACTCAGCAGTGGGAATTTGTGTGACTTAATGGGGAGGAACAACAAACAACAAAAATCCACCTAACTTCATAGAGTAGATTTGCAAAGCTTACATTGGACACAACTTGCCTCCTAGGTCTTTAGCCAAATGTTGCTGGACATTTCAAAGTTGTTTCTGTCCAGCTGCCACTGACAGACTGAAAAACCCCATGCAATTGGTGCCAAATAGACAAAATTCCAGCAAATACAGATTCGGCTTTTCTTTCACACTTGTCCTCCCGTGTCCAAATGCATGCTTGCATTGCATTTTTTTTCTCAGCAAGTTTTTCAGCACACATCCTCTGTCACTAATGTAGCTGAAATTGGTAAATTTAAGCAAATGCCAATAATTCTGCCCCAACCCTAAATCTCTTTTGTCACTGTCAATGGATCTGGCTCACTAATGATTTCTTAGTGTTTCAGCCTGAATAGCTTTCCATAGATTTTCCTTCCTTTTGGGTTAAGGCTGAAATTACCATTGGATATGATTCTGTCATACTGATCTTTCTCCCACCGGGGTCCCAGCTGCTATCTATATACACTCAAGGCTGCAGAGGGGAATTCAGTATTAAAAGGGCAAGGAAGAGTTTTACACGAGGCCACATCTTTATATGCGCTATGCTATTCTAACATGGCATTTCATCAAGTTCTAATTATGTCTGGTTGACAAATTTGTGGCTCTTTCAACTAGAAATGGAGTATCTTAGAGCCCATTACAGCTTGTAATTTTCAATGGCAGGGTGGGGGTAGATATGCTTAAGTGACTATTTATTCCCATCTCTCTGCCTGCCCGCATCCCCACTCCTGATAAAACCAACTTTATGTAACTCAAGCTCAGGTTCATTTGCTTTATACATAGAAGTCACTAAAAGGGAATGAAGCAAATTATATTTTACATTTTAAGTTGTGTGTGGTTACTAAATTACATTTGGAGTGGCTTATATTAGCAATTAACTGGAAAAATATGATAAATGAAGCTACTAAATTTTACCCAAGATAAAATGGTGAAACACCTGTAGTTCTGAACTTTTACACACACACACACACACACACACAGAGAGAGAGAGAGAGAGAGAGAGAGAGAGAGAGAGAGAGAGAGAGAGAGAGAGAGAGAGAGAATGAGAATTTCACCAGCCAGTAGGATAAGAATGGTGCTTTTCAGAACTTGTATGGCTAATGGTGCTGCCACCATAACTCAGTACCCTTTTCTGGAATCATAACCTATGCATTGAAAGAAATGTAAATTGGTCAAATCACTGTACACGTTGGTCAATCTAGTATTTCTGGTATAGAGAAGTGCTTCCTTTGCTTTTAGATCACAATATACTTAATATGTCACACTAGCAGGCAGTTTAGACACTGATGATGTTACCTGGTTTGGGTAATGAAACATCTGCAAGAAAACAAGCAAGCTCAGAGACTATAAAGCAGTTTATGCTTAAAAAATATGCTTCTCTTAGGATGGAAATATTGTATACTTATTAAAAGAGCGCTTTAAATTATTTATAGGCAATTTCGTAGACAGAACAATTTTTAAATCCTCCCAATTATTTTAGCTTTTATCCCTTTCCCAAGAATGATAATATAGTTCAATTTCCAGGTGATGCAATAGTCCACATAGAAGTATTGGTAATATTATCTTGCCTCTATACAAAAGTGTCTCATCAGAACAGTGACTCAGAGATGGCACTGATCTCTTTGGTCAGGGTTAAAACCATAAGTATTGGAAATTTTTAATGGACTTTTTGCTGAAAATGGGAAAAAAGTGAAATGGTGATTTTTGGTTTCCATGATTGAAAAGGGATTGGATAAAGGCCTGAAGAGATTATTTTAATGTTAAGGTGGAGAGGAGGGATAATGTTTCTATCTGTTATAAAGAAGACTAGAAGTCACCTTTAATTTTTTTGCTTTCTTTTATTGTTTTCTGTTTTTTCTCTCTCTTTTCCTCTCTCTTCTTTATGTATTTCGGTATTTGATTTTTATCTATATAAAATTCTTAATAGGAATATCTATCTACAGTATCTATCTATCTATCTATCTATCTATCAATCAATCATCTATCTATCATCTATCTATCTAGATGATAGATAGAGATGATGATGAAGATAGATAGATAGATAGATGATAGATAGATAGATAGATAGATAGATAGATAGATAGATAGATAGATAGATAGATAGATAGATAGATATGGAACAGTGACTTAGAAAGATATATTCCCTTCTAACATATATTATTACACAATCTATAACAACAAATAAAATATGACCAACAGCGAATAATTTCCTCTTAGTCATGTGGCAACTGAAAACCAAGCTAATTAACCACAACATAATTTAGCTTTCTTAATCCCAGGAATCTATTAATTATGATATAAAGAGTATCATACAACCTTCCTTCCCAATTGGTACATCGGAAAAGAATTACTCAACAAGTGGAATGAAAGAATTCAGACTATGATCTGTGTTGTAGCTGGTCATGAAGTGAGTAACTGGGTAGAAAGTCAAATATTCTGACTGCATCACATAGCTGTTTCCCAGTTCCTGTAAACCAAAACTGTGTTAGGAAGTTTCTAATAGACAGTGAGGTTTTCTAAAATGTGCTATTATTATGTTCCATGTTTTATGCTGCTGGCATGTCTCCAGAAAATGTCCTGACTTCTGCCACAATTCAGTTCCCCCCCTCTTATAATAAATATGGGCTTTGTTTATAGAAAAGCGCTAGTTTTTCCACATCCTTTCCACCCTTTCTACTCTACTTTTCCTACTTATTCTTCTATGATAGAACTGCTTCAACTCTGAGATTTGACTCAAATAAAAACTGACAATGTCGAGACATTTTAAGTACTTGACTACAAAGGGTTCATGCAATTATCTTTTGTCAGAACTCATTTTGTCAGCTCTGTACAGTGCTAATATATTTAGGTATTCTGGAAAAAAGAGGGAGAGAGAGAGAACAATATGAGTGAAATGCCAAGAGAAACAACTTTAAGTTCAGGGTGAACTGTGATTAAAGAGGAAGAATTTGGTATGCCAAATCATATTAAAAATTGAGAGAATTTCAAAGTTGGGCTGACTTTTTATGATATCTACCTACATAATAAGAAGGTAGAGATTGGATCCTCATGTAAATTTTCTTTATAAGAGCTATGTGGTTCTGCCTTTAGTAAATAAGACCTTGACTTCTATTATTTTAACATTCTCAGTGAATGGCTATGAAAAAGCTTCATGCAAAGGAAAAACCAGGCATTGTATAGATCCTAGTTCCAGAATATGCAGGATGGATCTTCCTACCTTCTCAGCAATGATTTTTTTAAAGTGGAGAACATTTATTTTTCTCCATACCTCAGAATGGAAAAGTCACATGTCCCACTGCTCATATGCAAGCAGCAGACATTGTTCTCTGTTGCAGCTGTCCCTCAAAGCTCTGATTGAGAATTCAAAATATGAATATGGAGAAGCAGTATTAACTGAACCATCAACCTGCAATGATATGAAATGATCTGCTTACATTTTCCTAAATGCACCTGAGCTAACCGCTCATTGAGACATTATTAATGTGTCCGAACAGTGAAATATGATGACCTCATTTCCCATGTTGTGATATGTTCTCCCACACAGATATACACACACTTATTAGTTCTGGGACTTTCTAAAGTGAGGTCTAAAGAAGAGTTCTACATCTGTGCAGTGAAGGGGAGTTCTGTGGTTTATCAGGACCTGTAATTGTGTGCCATTTTACCCTTCTTCAGAAGATCTTATCTAGGATTCTCCTTCCAATTTCCCTGGGCAGAATAAGGTGACCTGGTCCCAGATTTCTACATACTTTCAGCCAGGGGTGAAATTCAAAATTTTTCCCTACCAGTTCTGTGGGTGTGGCTTGGTGGGCATGGCAGGGGAAGGATATTGCAAAATCTCCATTCCCACCCGCCTCTGGGGCCAGCCAGAGATGGTATTTGCTGGTTCTCCGAATTATGCAAAATTTCTGCTATGGGTTCTCCAGAATCTGTTAGAACCTGTTGAATTTCACCCCTGCTTTCAGCCCCTTAAAAGGGCTAATATGAATTGAATTTTGACTTACAAGTTACATTCAGGAAAGAAAGAAAGAAATACTATGGTTCTAAAAATTGAGGAAAAAATGCTACAGCTTCTAGAAGGTGAGGAAGAAATACAGATCATTGGTTTGACCTGTGTGACATTTTGTGATACATAAAGTTACTTGTAGGAGACCATTACTGGATCTCATCTATTTCACTCTTTGGATTTTCCTACTACTCAATCTCTAGGACAGACCTGGGTATTTTATGTCCCACAGATTACATCCAGTCTTTCAGTTATCCCTGTCTGGCCCATGGTGTCAGTAACATTGTGGGACAGGGCATCGGAGGAAGGGCATTGGCATTGGCCCTCCACAACAGTCCCCGTTACTTAGGTGGCCCCTTGGGAAAATGAATTGCCCACCCCTGCTCTGGGAATTACGAAACTGCTGTCCAGTCCTGAGTTTGAGACCTTGAGACCTTCAGCAGACCTTGGCCATCAATATGATCTTCTGAACCTATGAGTGAGTGGTAGAATACATAATACTAGTTATGATTTCCATAACAAATATGTCTTCCTCAACTTCTCTAAAAAAAAACATTTAAAAAAGGACACCATAACATTCATGAAAAAAACATGTTGAGAACGATAACTAAAACACTACAAGGTTTAAAATAAATGTTAGTAATACAGCAAATAGATCGCACCTAGAACAACAGGAACAAAATTCCCTGGGGGAGGAAATGGCTATTAAGTTAATTTCCATCTTAGCGTTCATTTTGCTTGTTAGGGAGAATCCAGAGGCTAATTTGATGTCCCTCAGCCCTCTTCTATTAACATTCCCCTTGGCTCAGAGAGTATCATGATGATCTTCTGCCTGCTACTTGTCCCATGATCACTATCATGATAACAAGTGAATGTGCAGCAATGCTCTGAGGAATGTGTGCCACTACAGGGAAAGGAACCAACATACTCCCAACCAAGTTGGGGAAATAGCTGAGGGAAGAAGGTCACAGGAGGACGAGGAGTAGAAAAGAAATGAAAGGAGCTTTTGGGTGGAATGAGATACATGAAATGAAAGTTAGTTTATCACCTTCACTTCAGATGATGCATAAGGAACCTGCAGGTGACACAAGATTCCTGCTTCAGGAAAGAGATCCCATCACTATGGAGATATTCTCAATGAAACTGAGACTTTAAATAAATTGAATATAATTCTTTATTGGCCGAGTGTGATTGGACACACAAGGAATTTGTCTTTGGTACATAAGACCTCAGTGTACATAAAATACATTAATCAAGAATTATAAGATACAACACTAGTGATAGTCATAGGATACTAAATAAGCAAGCAAAATCATGCTAGGAAACTAAATAAAACAATATAAATTGTAGATACAAGCAACAAGGTTATAGTCATAAGTAGAAGGAGATAGGTAATAGGAAAGATGAAAAGAAGAATAGTAATACAGTCTTAGCAGTGGTGGGTTTTTTAGAACCTCTTCTGTAGGTATGGCCTGCTTTGTGGGAGTGGTTTGCCAGCCATGTGACTGGGTGGGCGTGGCCAACTTGTAAAATGTGATGAAACTCACTTAACAACACTCTTGCTTAGCAACCAAAATGTTGGCTCAGAAACTCTGGCATTTGAAGCACGTAAGTCTTAAAGCTGTCAAGTTACAAGACCCTTGCACCACTAACCCTTTAGAAAAAAAAACCAGGGGTGTCAAACTTGACAGCTTTAAGACTTGTGGACTTCAATTCCCAGAATTCCTCCTCCAGTCATGTTGGCTCAGGAATTCTGGCATTGAAGTGTGCAAGTCTTAAAGCTGTCAAGTTACAAGACCCTTGCACCCCTAACCCTTTAGAAAAAAACCTAGGGGTGTTCAAACTTGACAGATTTAAGACTTGTGGACTTCAACTCCCAGAATTCCTCCTCTTGCTCTTCATCTTGATGATATGCGGACGGGTGGGGGGAGGGATCTGGAACCAGTCCTAAACGGCACTGTAGATGTTTGGAACCTCTTCTATAGAAGAAGTTAGAACTGGCAGGAACCCACCCCTGAGTCTCAGTAAATAGTTTGACAGTGTTGTGGGAATTAGTTGTTTAGCAGAGTGATGCAGGGGGAAACTGTCCTGTGTCTAGTTGTTTTGGTGTGCAATGTTCTATAATGTCATTTTGAAGATAGAAGTTGAAACAATTTATGTCCAGGACGTGAGGAGTCTGTAGATATTTTCACAGCCCTCTTTTTGACTGATGCAGTATAAAGGTCCCCAATGGAAGGCAGGTGGAAGACACAATGGAAGAGGGACAAGAAGAGGCTAGCGAGATTATTTGTTTCCTGTGAATGGGATATGTTTGTGCATACATGGGTGCATGCTTGGCTGTACACATGCATGCTCATGCACATTGGTTCTCGGACTCTTACAACAAAAGCATGACACCAAATGTCATTCTCCAAGATAAAAAAAAGTCCAGAAATTTTTAAAAAACTTTAACATTTAGTTCTCTCCATTTTTTCTTTCCTTTTCAACTTTTCAGCCATTTTTTTCAGGTAACACTTAATCAGACTCCACATGCTTCTTCTCCCCCCCACCCCCAATAAAAGTATCATTTTTATTACTTTTTTCAAGCCAAAGGTCAATACAGTGAAGGAAGAGGAGGCTAAAAATTCATCTTACTTAGCATGACCTCCTCAGGTTAGCTTTGAATTACATTTCCAGATGGCCTGTGAAAATCTTTCATGTCTCTCGCTCCATTAGTTGGTACGCTTAGCAAAGGTTCGGTAATGATCAGACATACTCTTTTAGTCATGAACAGGAACCAGCTAGCAGTTGTTCTTATATATATATATATATCTTGTCCCGTCAGAAGCTGCCTGTTGAGTCCTGAGTATATCAGCACCCGGCTGATGACAAGGCAATAGTTAGAGACCCCAGACCCACAAGAGCAGCAATTCTTAGACCATGCAGGAGGCACAGATAAGGAAATATTCCTATAAATGTTGAGTTCAGATGTGTCTTAACAAGATAGAAAAGGTGCCAAAATATTGATTATAATACAAAGGCAAATGATCAACAAGACGAGGAAGAAATGTAGAAATATAGAAGTCAAAGTTTGTTTGCCTCTCAACCCGCCACAGAATGTTATGGCAGACATTGGCAACTGACTGGCAATATACAGGATTTCTATTCAATCAGGATAAGGTAGCTTGGTTTGAAATGTTTAAAAGCACCTCTTGATTACACAGAAATCAATGCCTCACTTGCAGAATGCCCAGTTTGAGGTTGGTGGTATAGCTGCTTTTTCAGCTATCCTCCCACCCAGCTCATGAAAAACAAGACTATGACCCTTAAAATTTTTGTCAAGTTTTGGGATGTTCACGTAGTTCTGAAACAAGGAATGTTCCCAGCAAAAAAATGGCTGGCACTGTCACCGTTGGCACCTGCCACTCTACTAGTGCACACTGAACAATGACATATCTAGAATTAGTGCCCCGTTCTATTCTCTCTCTCTCTTTCTCTCTATCCCTCTCTCCCACCCCACCCACCAACCCATCCACAAGCACACCTACAAACAAGTATTCAATGATCTTCATTATTAGTACTGACAGTACTAGTCTCAACCACAAGACTATTAGGGCTCAAATAAACAACAGGTTGATTTTCACATAAGAATTTCACATAAGATTGGGAGGAATTTTTTTGCTTCCTCCTGTGGTTTACCTACATACCAAATAGGAATTAAAAATTAATTTGGCAGGAGGAGGAGCCAATGTCGCGATGATATGGACATGCGGTCTCGATGCTCTGAGACCGCAGCTGATACTTTTGCTGCTGGATGGTCCAATCGGACCTAAACTGTCCCAAAGAGATGGTGAACAGGAAGAATATGTCTTGCTGACTTCAGGGACATCACAAAGTCCCTGATTGATGCAAGAGAAGTTCTTCAAGCCGGTGACAAAAAATCCAGCCAAGGCTGATGAAGTTGAGGTGGCTACAAAACAGAAGGATACGGAAAGAGAAAGTGTTTCCAGCTGGTGAGGAACTTTTATTGTTTTAAAAAGAGACTGCCTATAAAAACCTTAAAATTAATTTAAATTGGAGAACAGAAGAATCAAGTGGCGGAATTAAATTTGAAATGGTTTTGGACAGTGGTTATCTTACTTTTTAAATGCTATCTTCATGGATGGAATTTATGCAAGCCTTTTAAAACAAATGGATTAAGTTTCTTCTATTTTTTCTTTTATTATTCTCTGTAACCTATGGCCTAAAATTTTCCTCTTTCATTACTGTGGGTGTTCTTCTAACCCATTTAAAAATTGGACTCTTTTTTCTAACTTGAAATACAAAAAAGATTCAAAAGAAATAAGGAAATTTGCAACAATAAGACAGCTACTTGGAGGCTGGGAGGTTTGTGTATTGGAATTTGTGTATTGGAAAGGGAACCCTTTTTTCTTCACTGATTGTTTTGGCTTGGCACTACAAGGTCTTACTGCTTGGTTATAGAGAGTGATTGTATTGTATACTTTATTTGTATGCTGCCCTTTTCCCTGAGGGGACTCAGGGGGGCTCACAATTCAGGGGGAGGGGAAGACAAACAAGTTACAACATGAAGACAGTACATTGTTAAAAAAGCACAACAGTCATACCATTCGGGTGGGGTTAAAGTCATTAGCCCAGGCCTGCTGGGACAGCCAGATTTTAAGGGCAGCATGGAAGGTCTGGAGGGTGGTGAGGGTCTGGATCTCCACGGGGAGTTCGTTCCAGAGGGTAAGATAAGAAGGGAAGCATACAAATGTCCCTTTGAAGTATATCTTTAACTAGAGAAAAGTGAAAACAAGATGTTTTTGTGAATCTATCTTTAATTTTAATAACCTTCCAAGCTAGAGAAGCTGTGTTTGTTAGCTGGAGAGAATGGCACAATTTCAAAAGCAAAAAGAATTTTTAAGCTTGCAAAAGATACTTTCAGAAATACAGAAATTATCAAAGACATATGAGAGGGTAGAGAAGAAGCTGGAAGACTTAGAGCATATAACAGCAAAATATGATGAAGAAGTTGAGGATGTTTATCAAATGCAAAATGTGGTGGTTAAAACTCAAAAAATCAAAGTGGAAAATGAATATAAAGAGATTAAATCTGCTGATATTTATGGTGATTGGTTTGTCTCTGAAAATGGAAAGAATGGAATACTGAAAGAGGAATTAAATGGAGAGGAAATTTATCCCAGAGGGCAAGATACAGAAGAAGAAAAAAAACCAAAGAATCTATGGATTTAAAGAGAGAAATTTTATTAGCAAAAGCATTGATAACACTGATGACAATCAAAGATGAGCTGACTAAGGAAACAGAAAGACGGTATCAAGATTACATGAGAGATCTTATAAGCAAGGAGTTGCTAAGAGGAGTCCATACAAAGTTGATCAAGGAGATGATTAGAGGATTGGCACCACAAATGGCAGAAGATATGAGACTGTTTTGCTATTGGAAAGATACAGGTTGATAGATGGAAGAATATAATTTTAAAGTAGTTAAACTTAGTGAAATTTATTGACAATAGATATAGTTTAAATAAATAATTGATAATGTTACCGATGTATACAATGTGTAGTGTTATGATGAGTATAATTGGATATGAATATTGAATGGTACCCATGTAAGGAAGATTAGCAATCCCTTTGGATTAATAATAAAGGTTAATAATAATAAAAAAGAACCAAGTTAGATACAGTTAAAGTTTTGATTATTAGGTGGAAAATGTTATGATATAGGATATAGTCAAATAAAAGAGGGATAAGAATAACAACGTATATATATAGATATGGGTATAACATAAGAAAACTGGATGTAAACTTTAAACAGTAATTTGGAAAGGAGAATTATAAAACTTTGTTATTAAATATTACAGATATTTAGCTAGAACAGGACATAAGGATTTAGTGTTAGTGGAGGATTTTAGAAATAGTAATTGAAAGGCCAGTATGTGGTTATGTATTAAATTTTGGCATATTTTATGATGAAGGACCCTTAAACAATTATAGTCAAATGAAAATGGAGATATGATGATGGTGACATGTATAAATATTTGAGTTAAAATACTTAAGTTAATATGAATTATGTTTGTTGACTGTGGAAGAGATGCACGAAAATCTTTTTTTAACCAACTGATACACTTTCTATAGCATGTAAAGAAAGATGTTGTATTTGTTTTAAAAAATAAATTTGACCATAAGTTTCAAGGCTTTCTCAGAGTGTGGTATTTTTTGTTCATGGAGTTCCATTCAGTAGGAACATACAAACAGTCAATGTAACCCCTTGGGACAGGAACAGAAAGTGCCTTTACATCACTGATTATGTAATGTACACACCAAGACTTATTCTTAGGGAGCTTAAAGCTGAAGATTATGGAGAAGGATGGAGTTGGGCTATATATAGTTCAGTGGGTACAAAAAAAGCTACCCTTGTACTGTAAAAAAAAGATAAGACTAAAAAAAAAGGATTTCTATTATTTGAATTATGTAGCTCTAGTGGCTTGTAGTTGGCTTTTCTAAATACAAGTTGAAAAAGACAGAGAAAGTAAGAATTGTGAAACAGCAGGCCTAAGCAATTAAAAATTATCACGCTATTAGTCTTGTATGATCTGGTTTTAATTGCATTTTATAATATTGTATTTATGCAGCAGTCTTCATTATAATTTTGTCATTATATTGCTGCTTTAAGACAATATAACTTTGTGGTAGGGCAGCCAAGTACAAAGATGAAGAAAGGCTCTGAAATGTTCAACATTACATGGAACAGGAAACTCTTATTATTCAAGAGCTCTAAATCATGCAAAGAGCAAAAATGTTGCTAAAATTCTCTTCCACACCAACAGGGTTTGTCATGGGAAGTTTGTGGCTGATTCTCCAAGGGAAATGTTTTAGATTAATGTAATAAAATTAAGCCTGCAATTAACGTTTATGCTGAAACAATGGATATTAAGTGCACTGGTTTATAGGCTACCATATCTGGGTGTGAATCCAAATAATTACTAGATGGCAATGAGGAGCAATGGAACCCATCTATCAGCCCTTAGAACTTTTGTAGCTGAAAAAAAAGTATGAACTTTGTCTGGTCTCTGCGCCTATTTTCTCATCTAAGATTCAGGAGAAAAGAAATGGTTATGTTTTCATAAAAACCCAATCTTTCTGAATCCATTTTCCCCTCGGATGGACCAATTAGTTTGGGCCAACAAATGTTATCACTGTTTCATTGGGAAAAACTGAATTGATTCAGGATGCCCTCTGAAGGAGTAATGACCAGAAAAGTAGAAGGGACACCTACTCAAGAACCAGGGACGTGCAGTCACTAGAGGCAGGGGAGGCGTGGCCCCACCAGTCATGAGGAAAAGGAAAGAATTTTAAAGAATTTTTAAAAAATAATTAAAGCCAAGATAGTTGCTGCCAGACTCCAAGTCACAGTGACTTGGAGTCTGCTTAGTGTTAACTATAGGAGGAGGCGAGAGAACTATGGGCCTCAGTGCCTAAGGAATTTTTCGCCTTTTAAGAGTTAAGCAAGGGTTAAAAAGTGAAAAATTTCGTATGCAAAGGAGGCACGTGATTTTCCCGCCTCCTGATCTGGGAGCAGCAAATCATGCCTTGCAGTTGAGTGACTGCGCAATCTAGCAGCAGGAGCCTTGCTTGTAAAACGTGCCTGTGTTGGAAAAGTTCATGCTCCGAGCAAGTTCAACTCTCCACTTTGCATCGCGGGAGCCGCCAAGAGCAGAACCATCTATAGTCAGAAGACTTAGAGGTCTCTTATTTCAAAAATTCTCCCTTAAGAATGATTAAGTCTGCATTAAGACATTATTGTTATTATCATCCCCGACATGGGAAATTAAAGCAATCTACATATGGAAGCCACTTGGGAATTTATGGCCAACAAACATGGTAAGTGAATATGGGGCTACTGAGAAGTAAAGCCCACAGACTTAACTGCTGGGCTGGCTGCAGGCCGGGGCAGTGGGTGGCCCAGCACCATACCCGGGTCTGCAGCAAAGGCGCTTGGTGGCTCCTGCGATGTAAAGTGCCCCGTTGCTGCAGAGGCCGACATTCATGCCGCCGTCAATGCCGCGAGTGGGCGGCGGCATCGTGAATGTCGGCCTCGGCGGCGGCGGGGCACTTTGCATCACAGGAAGTTCATCGGCCACCACTGCTGCTTCCTCCACGGCTGCCGCTTTCCCCTCTGGGAGTGCTGCCCTTTCGGAAAGCCCTGCTGAAGCCCCAGCACTGTGTTCGCTATAGAGCGGGATGCATCCTGCCTGTATGGCAGACACAGCGCCAGGGCTTTAAAGCCCTGCTGCTGTGTCTGCCATAGAGCGGGATGCATCCTGCCTGTATGGTGGACACAGCAGCGGGGCTTCAGTGGGGCTTTTGGAAAGCCGCGCCAGGGCTTTCCGAAAGCCCTGCCGAAGCCCTGGTGCTGGCAGACATAGGGTGGTAGACATATGGTGGCTTTTGCCCGCTTGCCTCACCAGCCGTAAAGCTCACTGCACATCACTGCCAAGAACAATGCCAACTTTTTTGTTGGAAGAGAACATATTTTAAGCAGCGAGTCTTCATATTAGTGTTACTTAAAATAAATATGTAAAAACCTGACTCCAGAAAGGTAGACTAGGAACTGGATATGAACCTCAGACTCCCCATTTATCATCTGTGAGTAGAAATTATGTAGACATTATAGATGACGTGGTGGCTCAGTGGCTAAGACGCTGAGTTTGTCGATCAGAAAGGTCGGCAGTTTGGTGGTCCAAATCCCTAGTGCCACATAACGGAGTGAGTTCCCATTACTTGTCCCAGCTTCTGTCAACCTAGCAGTTTGAAAGCATGTAAAAATGCAAGTAGAAAATAGAGACCACTTCGGTGGGAAGGTAACAGCATTCCATGCACCTTTGGCATTTATTCATGCAGACCACACAACCACGGAGACGTCTTCGGAGAGCGCTGGCTCTTCAGCTTTGAAACGGAGATGAGTCAGCAACAACTATCATATATGTGCGAGTGGAACCTTTACCTTTACCTATAGATGATTTACCCTAAAGCTACCCAGAGTCATGATGGAGCTGGGTCCTGTAAATCAAATCAATGTAATGCTGTTATGATATACATGTAAAATGATGATCTGTTGTTATGGGTCTATTTTCCTGAAAGAAAAGGAAAGGACAGGGAACCAGAGCCATAGCTCTCACTATTTTGAAAGAGAGTCCTCAGTGTGTATGTATGAATTTCCTCTGCCTGCCCTGAAAATTCTCTTGCTTGAGCATGGCAGTCAAGAATCTCGGCAGCCAGGAGAGATGAAACCTTGTAGAAAATGGCATTGGAATAGAGTTTGAAACCAGAGCCTTCAAAGCCACAGCTGGAAGCCTTGCCACTACATCAAGACGATAATAAACTTGGGGGTAAACGCACACTGGCCTGACACGGCCATGTTCACCAGCTATGTCTGAAACAACCCCCTCTGCTCTGCTTGGGCGTTCCATCACATTAACTCCTTTCTTGTAACCGTGGCAACACATGCTAAGAACACCCTCATGGCTTCCAAACAGCCTCTTCTCCAGGTAACCTAGCACCTTCCTAACTCCTTACTCATGGAAACCCATGAGAAGGGGCAGGCCTTACGTTACCCATCCTTGAGAAAGTTATTTATTCAAATGCCTTAATTCTGTTTATGGGTGCCCTGGCTTGACCTCTGGATCCATACCAAAAAGGCAGTGTAGAGAGAATGTCAGCATATCTCCTTTTTCATTTCAAACAATTCATTTGCAACTTAAACACCCAGCATTTTTTTAAAAAAATGGTGTCTACATTAATTTTTAATAATAGCCATGAAGGAAACATTGATTATGCAATGGGGGAAAGTATCTGGGGTAAGACAGCAGTGATACCATGGCAAAATTTAATTAGAACAACAAGAGAGATAGATGAATATTGAAAGATTGCATGCTGCTTTTGGAATCATGATTGTACAGTTTAGTTCTGATTTTATATATGTATGTATGTATGTATGTATGTATGTATGTATGTATGTATGTATGTATGTATGTTTATTCTACATATATATAAAGAAGAAAGAAAGAAAAAATATAACTTAATAAAAAAAGAATTGGGCTTTTTAGCAATTTTTATTTTTTCCTAATCTGTTTCATCTTCTTTTACCAAAGAAAATGCCTTCTAAAGTGTTGAAGATTCATTATAGCTATTTGTCTCTATGGGATAATTTTAAATCCTTGTTTCAGTCCTTGCTTTTATTTTTTGTAAGATGCTGGGAGTCACTTGTTGAGATGGGCAGCTATATTCATCCATCCATCCATCCATCCATCCATCCATCCATCCATCCATCCACCCACCCACCCACCCACCCACCCACCCACCCACCCATCCATCCATCCATCCATCCATCCATCCATCCATCCATCCATCCATCCATCCGGCATGTTAAAAGTTTGTTACTTTATTTCACTCATAAATGTGTAGCATGGCTCACAAAAAGACAGATGTAGGGCTGCAAAACATGCATGGATGCACATGTGTGCGCGCGCGCACACCCACCCACCCACAGTTGCATTCCACTGTTCCGGGTCAGTTTTTCCTGGATTGCAGCCACAGTTTGCAATCCAGGAAAATCCACAGCCACAGTAACTTCTTCCGAAAGCCATAGTTTAATATTTTCCTGTCCTGGCCAAAAGTTTTGTTCCCTTGTAACAATCCAGAGGGCAGGAATGGAAAATACTTTCAATTTATTCATTTGCAGGTTGCCTAGAAGCCTACTTGCTACAAACCAAGGGTTAATTATTCCTAAACCCACTGGTGTGAGTGAGTTTTAGTTTGTAATTCTGAGCACTTTTATTAAGAATCTGCTGAAATCAGGCTTCCTTCTGAGTAAATATCTTTGGAACAGCATAGCTGCTTAACTCTTAATCTCTTGTGGAGTGCTGATCCTGAGTCTAATTCAAACTACGGAAACCAACCCCAACAGTATTTTTTCTCTCCTGCAAATGAAGAGAGCCCCTTGCCTTTTTTAGTGGTGCCAATGACAAGGGTTTTAAAAGAAACTTACAAAGGGAGAATGAAAGAAAAGGGAGAAGAAAAGACACCCTCAGCTCCTAGAGAAGGAGGGAGGGAAAAGCAGAGAAACCCCAAGATCCATCAAACATGTATTTGTCTCATTAAAGTGTTTTTAATTTATAATGTCCTGGAATGTAGTTGTCACCCAGCTGTGCGTGCAAGACAATGTTGCCTCTTGCTTGTATTCTGGCTTTCTCTCCCTCTCTCCCCTCCCTCCTCGCTTAGCCATTCTCCTCTCCCACCTCACTGGGGCTGCCATCAATTTCTTCTCATCAGCGGTAGTTACAGTAAATGGATTCATTTGTGAGCAATAGAAGCCGAGAGACAAAGGTGACAATATAATTAAGGTTTTTAATTCTATGCCTGAACAGTTAAGTCCAAAACTCATGATAATTAGCTGGCTGTAATGAAAGATCTTTAGTCGTTATTTTCCCTTTGTTTCCTGTAATGGTTCATTTTGGCCAGCCATATTTGTCCTTTAATCTGAATTCTGTTTAGACTCTGTACTTGTCACTCCATTTATACCCAGAAAGAGAGTGAGAGTGAGGGAGAGAGGGAGGGAGGGAGGGAGGTTGGCTCAGCATTGGAGTGCAAAGCATGGCTATTTGAACTTATACTGGAGGCAATATAATGTGTAGTTAAGCACACTTAAACTTATTCTTGGAAATGTTATTCTATAGGAAAACTCTCTTCACTAGTTAGGACCATGGGAGTTAATAACTGCCCACATGTTATAGGAGGGGAAGCCTGTTCTGGGTCAGATTATAACAGAATCATCTCCGTTTGTCTTTTCAACCTAAAACCTTTAATTTAAAAGGATGATGATTCTTGTTATTGCTGCTATTATTGTTATTTTACCTCTTAAAAGCTCTTAAAACTAAGCTTTGGTCCAAGATCTGGAATTAATGTATTAATAGATTTTGGGGTGGGGCTGTTGTGATTAGTGTTGTCAGAGCTGAAGAAACTTCTTGGATGAGAAGTGAAACATCTCAAAAGAAAAGAAAAAACAAGTCCAGACACTTAGTTTCTCATCCAAAAAACTTCTTCAGTTCTGAAAAAGCTTATTGGATGAGAAATGAAATGTCTTCAAGGAAAAAACAAAGTCCAGTTGCCTTTTGAAAAAGCACCTTTGGGACAACCATGACCTGGATGATTTAGAATCTTTATAGACAACTTAAGGTTGAAAAGTACAAGTCAAGCAACTTGCTAAACTGTGGGGAAGGTGAGAAAAAGAATTTTTGGAAAGAAACAGCCTTAGGTTTAAGAAGGACTCTGCTTGCTTGTTGCTAAGGAGCCGTTACTTGTTTTGTGGCTTCATCCTAAGGTAAAGGTAAAGGTTCCCCTCGCACATATGTGCTAGTCATTCCTGACTTTAGAGGGCGGTGCTCATCTCTGTTTGAAAGCCAAAGAGCCAGTGCTGCCCGAAGACATCTCTGTGGTCATGTGGCCAGCATGACTAAACGCCAAAGGCGCATGGAACGCTATTACCTTCCCACCAAAGGTGGTTCCTATTTTTCTACTTTTACTTTTCTACATTTTTACATGCTTTTGAATTGCTAGGTTGGTAGAAGCTGGGACAAGTAGTGTTGGCTCATTCTGTTACAGGGTGCTAGGGATTCAAACTTCTGAATGGCTGACCTTTCTGATTGACAAACTCAGCATTTTAGCCACTGAGTCACTGCGTCCTAGGCTTGCACCTAGCACTGCGTGCTAGCATATATTAAAGATGCTTATTTAAACCTGCCATGTTGTGTATCTGAGAATCTTGACAAGTGTTTTATATGTTCTAAGGATGAGCTTCATCAGTGCATATATGGCAATAAGGCAATTTAACATAAGCTTTAAATAGAAAAGGGATTGCAAAGAAAATCATTGGTATCAAAAGGATTTTAGCCAAACTTGTGGGTAACCACAGTTGAAATCTACAGTTCTGCTCATGCTGTCTTAAAAAGGAATATCACTGGTCAAAATGAAATGATGAGTCTGGGCCATTTGGGAGGATGGAGAGCAATATTTAAATTAAAGATCTGATTATAATGTATGCACATAATGTATACCATTACAAGACATCATATACCACTTTTCTTATGCAGTATATGGCCTTTATTTTATATTGTGTTTCATGGCAAAGATATAGGTAATTCTCAACATATGATTACAACTGAACCCAAAATCTCCATTGCTAAGCAATTCAGTGGTTAAATGAGTTGTGCTCTATTTTACAACCCTTCCTGCCACGGTTGCTAGGTAAATCATTGCAGGGTGTTAAATTAGTAACATGGTTGTTATGCAAATCTGGCTTCCTATTGACTCTCCTTGTCTGAAGGTTGTAAAGGGACAATGACACTGCAACTATCATAAATACGTGGCTGCTGCCAAGCGTCCAAATTTTGATCACGTGACCACAAGGATGCTGCAACAGTCATAAGTGTGAAAAACAGTCACAAGTCACTTATTTTGGTGGCATTGTAACTTTGAATGGTCACTAAAGGAATGATTGTAAGCTGAACACTATCTGTATGTAGATAGTTCCGAGAACATTGTTTGATTTATATCTCTGACAATTTAAATAATCAGTAAAAGGATTGTGGCAAGTTAATTTAGATGGGCCACTTTTATCAGGCATTATCGAAGATGCTTTGTTGAAATCACTTGAATTATTCTAGTGCACTCTGTATGAATGACTTATGAACAGAGTGGATTTAATAACTATATTTCAGTATTTTGAAAAACAACTGATTATATGGAACTTACAACTCTCTTGTTAAAATCTACTATCAAGCTATCTACTAGACTTTAGACTTTAGTCTAGTAGATAGCTTGTTCTAGACTAAAGTCAGATAATTCATTGTGATATCTAAAACTCCAGAAAGTTGCAATAAATTTGGGAACAAATAAATCTGGTGCAAACTGATAAGAGATTTGCCATGAGAAGCAATGCAATTAATTAATCTAGCAGCACAAACCTCTCATTTAAACAAGTCAAGAATACAAAAAAAGTACCATTGGTAAAATAAGGGAAACAAAGGTAGGAAATTATGTGAATTGCTAAGGAGCTTCTTGGTGATCAGAATAGCACCTTCAACTCAACTCCTTTAGATTCTGGACCTGCAGAATAGAGAGGAAAGAGGGGAAAAGGCATCTTGGAAAAGACACTAGGAATTCAGATGAGTTGGCTGCTTGATCAATGTGGTGCTGGAATCACCCAGGGATTGGTGATCATGACGAAATGAATGATGCATAGAGAACAGAGATGAGAAGGAGCAGATAGGCTTCAGATAGGATTAGGGCAGGGGTGGGCTTCAAAGATTTCAGCAATGGGCTCTCTACCTGGTTGCTGGGTGGGTGTGGCCTAATCACTCTCCTGCACCTTGTTGGGGGGGGGGCATTTTTGCCTTCCCCAGGCTTCAGAGGCCTCCGTTGAGCCTCTGGAAGGGCAAAAACTGTCTCCTCCAGGCTCCGGAGGCCCTTCAGAGGCCGGAAGCGGGCCCGTTTCCAGTTTCCAGAACTTCCGGGAGACCCGTTTTCCCCTCTTACCGAGCCTCCATGTGGGCCCTGCACTTACTTTACATCCAAAATGGATGGAGACTCCTGGGAGGGGCGGGGAAGGATGGGGTGGGAGTGGCCAGCCAGGGATGGAATTGGAGGTTCTCTGAACAGGCCATAATGTTAGCTACGGGTTCTTCTGAACTCGGGCAAACCCGTAGCAGCCCACCCCTGGATTAGGGTTAGCCAAGAGAGAGCTAGGGAAAGGGATGTAGACTGTAGCAGTACTGGCTGTGAATATTTTTGGATATTTGTATTATCTGACTATGTATCAAGAGCTTAAAATGTACTGGTTCTTTAAGGAGACACTTTCTTGGAAACTGAGTGAGAAGAGACTGCCACCCCTAAGCAAATCTTTTAGGATACTCAAAGAATTCCTCGGAGTTCAATAACAACTGTAGTTTTTATTATACCTTGTGTGGTTATTGGTTCTGAAGTCAGCAGTAAAGTCAGTCTGTTCTCATCTTTCATAACTAAAAGTATATATATATATATTTCTCATTGGATTCATGGGCAGAGGGGGGAGGTGACTCACTCCAATCCCTGCTGGCTAGAGAATTGGCAGCAGGCTTGTTTAAAGTAAATTGGACAGAAACTCAAGGGATACTTCTGGAAAATCTCTGAAAAACATCATCTCAAATTTGGACCAGCTCCTATATTTAAGACTTAAACTGCACATAAGCTACTGTATACCTGTACCACTGGGACCAGAGACTATTTGAAAACCTACCTATGTCTTAAGCAGGGGTCCGCTGCTGGGGGTTTGCAGGGGTTCTGGGGAACCTCTAGCTAAGATTTTGTGCAGTTCGGAGAACCCCTAAATCCCACTCCTGGCTGACATTGCCCACCCTGCCCTGCCCTGCCCTCCCAGGAGTTGCCACATGGCTCATTTTTGATGCAGGTAAGTGCAGGGTGCACATGGAGGTTCAGGGAGGGTGAAAAACAGGGCTACTGGAAGTTTGGCAAGGCCGGAAACAGGCTCCAGAGGTCCTCCGGAGCCTGGGGAGGCCATTTTCGCCCTCCTGGAGGCTTGAGGAAAGCCTTCGGAGCCTGGGGAGGGTAGAAATGCACCCCCCCTGGCCTTGGTGCAGGAGGCTGACTAGACCATGCGTACCATGTCCACGTCCACCCAGCAACCAGGCAGAGAGCCCCCACCCCTGGTCTTAAGACCTTGAAAAACAGCTTTGTTTCGTGGTCTCATCTCACCATTAGAAGCATCCTTGATGGAATGTGGAGAAAAAAAAACCCTTTTACACTGGTTGCTTCCAGATCTAGGATCTCTTTGCCAAAGTTGTTCTTTCTCTTTTGATCACCTTCTGCAAGCAGGTGAAGCCCTTCCTATTCAGGTCAGTATTTGGCATTTCTTGGCTAAGATGAATTTGGGATAACTTTCCATCTTCTTCTGCTTATATATTTTAATTGATTTTTTTAAAAAAAATCTTTAAATATAGTTTGATTGTTAACATTATTGTTACAATTGTTAATTGTACTGCAGTGAAGGTGGAATATAAAGAACAAATCTGAAAAAAGAGATAGGACATTTCAGGAAGTGACCAAAAAGTCAAAATGATAGCAACCACAATGCATTTGAAGCTCAGCCCATTTAATATGCAAATGGATATAACTTCAATCACAGCATTCTGGCTTCCATCTTGACTTTCTGACCACAACCTGTGGATGTTTCTGGGACATCTACCAGAGTACAAGTGGAGAACTCTCAAGAAGGACCAGACTCAACAAAGAGCAAGGTCTGTCTGAAGGTTCATCTGGTATCTCCCTTTCCCTGTTAGCTGTCATCTATCCCAATGCTACTGTAGAAGCTATGTAAATAAACCCATTATCTGGCTTCTCTCAGCTAAATGATGCATTTGACTTAATTTACAATCTGCCCATAAATGTGACCCAACAGACACCGATACTAGAATTTCTTCAGTATGCAGTTGTTTCTCAACCTCTGACAATAATAATTTCTGTGTATCCATATGCCCAGTGGTCTAAGCACAATGTCTGTACCAAGAGAGAGATGGAATGGCACAATCCAGGAAGAAGCATAAACATCATATATGCATATACCTGTATGCCAATCACTTCCAGTCCCTAATCAATTGCAGTGCTAGTACAATCAATTTCTGTTCCTTTCCCATTAAAGTAAATTCATAGAATACCCTTGCAATTTTCTTGGCAACTGTATGGAGACAATTTGACATTGCCTTTTAAATACAAAGCTAAAGAAAAATAACACATTACCTCTGGAAGCTGCATAGAAGATCAGAAATATTCTTCTGGGTTGCCTTTTATAACTATTTCTTATTCTCAACTCTGTAAACTAAATAAATGTAACAATATTATTTTGTACAGCTGGCATAAATTATAAAGGCGCTGTGCCACTTTTTGCAGCATAGATATTTCATTTCATTTCATTTATTGAATTTCTATGCCGCCCAATCCCGAGGGACTCCCGATATATAATATTAATGAGCATAAGTCCAAAGTACTATAGATATATACTTGATAGATGATATAGATAGATAGACAGATAGATAGATAGATAGATAGATAGATAGATAGATAGATAGATAGATAGATGATAGATAGATGGATGATAGTAGATAGATAGATAGATGACAGATGACAGATGATAGATGGATACCCTGTTTCCCTAAAAATAAGATCTTCCCAGATAATAAGCCCAATAAGGCTTTTGAGTGCATGTGCTAAAATAAGCCCTCCCCTGAAAATAAGCCCTCCACTAAAATATTTAAATGCATGAGCAGCCGGTCCCCATAATTTCCTGGGGGGGAAGGGGGTCATGTCTCATGCACCCCACATGAACCTGCCATCCATATGAAATGGCCTCGCGGAGGCCTCTCCAACAAACTCTAGCTACCATGCCCCTTCTCTTAGTGGCGGCCGCAAAAAGAGTGGCAGGCCCAGCAATGGTAGGGCTGGCAAGACTGTGCCAGAAACAGAGACAGAATTTCTGGCTCTCTCTGGATCAGCTGATCCACGGGCTGCGGGCTGAGGTTATTTTTGAGGCACCTCAAAAATAATAAGACCTCCCCGAAAAATAAGGCCAAGTGCTTATTTTGGGGGTCAAAAGAACACAAGACCCTTTCTTATTTTCGGAGAAATACAGTACATAGATAGGTATGTATGTATGTATGTATGTAGGTAGGTAGGTAGGTAGGTAGGTAGGTAGGTAGGTAGGTAGATAGATAGTGCCAAAAAGATTTCCAAACCTATAGAACTAGTATAAACCACCACCACCACCACCACCACCTCCTCCTCCTCCTCCTCCTCCTCCTCCTCCTCCTCCTCCAGGCTATCATCAACTGCACTATCCTAATCATTGTATGTAGAAATACTGTACATAATGGCATATGAATATTTTTTCCAAGGCCTTCAAGGCTGCTTTATAAAAGTACTAGACTGTGAGGAATTTCTTGGCTGCTTGTTTTTTTATGTTGATGGTTGTTCCTAAAAGCTGAAGCTACCCACCACTTCAATATCTTCATTGTCAGTTTTAAGGCTGGTTGTTCTATTGCTGTCTGGTCTATTTTATGTTTAACTTTAGTTCCAATTGTTTTCACTATGTTCCTCGACTGAAGCATTGGAGCTTGGAGATCCTTTGCCTTTTGGCCTTTCAAGGTAGTATCATCAGCATAGCACCGAGGTTTTCTCCTCCAACTGTAAAAACCAAGCTCATCCTACTTTTTACATTAGAAAAACAATACCTAGCTCCAACTTCAGTGTAGGCAAAAAATGAAACCCTCACACCTACCACAGCTATATAACATTTGAGATGCTTAGCATCTGAATATGACCCGTGTTTAGCCAAAGAGTGAAAGGAAAGAGAGTTAGAGATTGTCTGTAGAAAAAGCAAGCACGTTTTGCACACTGTAATTTTTTCCCCACAGCAAAAGCTTTAACATGAAACACTGGGAGAATTTTATGCAACAGTAACTTTGACTTATTACCGAACATAGAACACATTACACCAATAAGATCCCATAGTGAGATCATTTTGGCACATAATTTGCCCTCCATGACCTGCCTGTAATCTTGCCTCAATATCAGCAGCCTACGGAGAGCAAAGCTGTGCCCCCTCCCCAAAGCAAATCCTAACAAACCTTGACACAAATAAGAAGGAAGCTTCCTCTTTATTGTGTAATTTCTTCTCTCCAGCTGACTGTATTTCTTTTGTTTTTCTGCTTGGTTGAGAATAATATTTCAGCTAAAGGTAGCCCTTTCGCATTTCCTCTGTTTTCAATCATCATCATCTTCCCAGCAGAATTCTTGAGGTTTCTTTGGATCAAAATCAAGTAGCTTGATGGACCCTTCTAATTCAATTCATGGGGTCAATATGACATTAGCTTTGCTCATTGGTCACAGTGGAGCATGCGACACTTTGAGTTACACAAATATCTTCCTCAGGTTGGATATTTAGGGGTTGTGTGTGGTTGCTGTTGCTTTAGGAGAGAGAAATAGGAGTTATTAACTTAGTGTGCGGTGTTATACTCTTGAAAGCCAATGGAGTGTAGTAATTTACAGGATCCAATCTGAGTTGGTCACTGAGACCAGAGGTTTAGTCTTCCAAGCTTTTGGACTCATGCTGGAGCCTATCCTTAGGGAACTTCTCTCTAACAGAGATACACACATTCTGTGGCACACACTCTGCTAGAGAGGTTCCCTAAGGATGGGCTCCAGAACAAGTTCAAAAGCTTGGAAGACTAAACTTCTTCATTATATATGTATATGTATATGTATATGTATATGTATGTGTATGTGTATGTGTATGTGTATGTGTATGTGTATGTGTATGTGTATATGTATATGTATGTGTGTGTGTGTGTGTGTGTGTGTGTGTGTGTGTGTGTATTTAGAGTTACAACCCCTGGTATGCCCAAATATGGGAGGAAGTTTACTGCTTCCATTCTCTATCGGCTCGTCACAAGAGACCATCCAGACAGAAACCCAATATTTTTATTGTTGCCTTTGTTATACAACACACATATATATATACAACACAAATATAACATGCATGCGTGTGCGCACGCGCGCACACACACACACACACACACATATATTCACCTTCATCCTTGTAGTAATTTAGGTGTTTGACTAGGAGTGGAGTTAATGTTAATGTTGCTCAACCTGTGATGAATCATGGAAAGCTAAAGCCCATAACTTTCATTAAGGAGCCTTCATTTGGCAGGGGGATTGATTTTGGATGATGATAACAATAGCAACTATATTCCTGACTGAATCTTGTTTCAAATCACACTAATCAAGAAAATCTTGCACAATTGAAGCTGCTGCACCTTTAGAGAAAGAAAAGTCTGGATTTTCTACTAGAACAAAATTATTTTTGATGTTAAATAAATGATTAAGAGTCACCTTATAGTATGATGGGTGACAAACAAATGTAATACATAATAACAATATTGGATTCCTATGGTGTAAAACTCATTTACTGCATTGTGCAACTCCTTATGTTTAAAACATCTGAATGTGAATCTAAAATGCAACACTGAAGTGACTTTTAATGAGTTTGGAGGTCACAAATGGTCAAACCACAAGTTTATTTAATTCATTATTACTCTTTTCCAGTCATATTTGGGATGTCACAGATTTTAGGATCTTCCACAGGCAAACTGCATTTTTTGCTTCCAGGTTATGGCATTCCTTTCTGCCTTGTATTGCCATTCCAAGGTCTAAAAAAACAAAAGAAAGAAAGAAAGAATAAAGAAAGAAAGAAAAGAAAAAGAAAATGCCAAGCAAAGAAATGGAAATATTTGTTTAAGCCTTTAAGATACCATCTCTAGAGCAGATTCGGTACAAGGCAGGATATATGGTAAAACAAACAAACAAACAAACACACACACACACACACACACACACACACACACACACACACACACAGGAATTCCCATTATAGCAAAAGCTGTTGGTTAGATTTAGGAAAAAAAACCAGGGGTTTGGAATCATAGAGAAATGTTAGAAATGCTACAGAACCATAGAGGTAGCAGCTCTGTCCAGGAAAGCCTTTGCCCAAATTTATATACTGTGCTGGTTGTTCCCATACCTGAATTGAAAGACTCTTAGGACAATGACGCTTTGTTACATCATGTCTGGACTATTGTACTTTAGAGGGGTTTACTATTGAAGATTGCTTATAGCTAGTCAGAACATGGTAGAATGGGCAATTGTGGGCATGGTATTCTCACAAAACCCCTCTGTTTTGTGCATTGGCTGCCACATTTCTTGGTGAAATTCATGTTTCTGGTTTTCACTTATAAAAGGGGGTCAACTTATTTGCCAAAGCACCAGAAGGAAAGGCAAGAAAGAATGGATGGAAACTAATCAAGGAGAGAAGCAAACTGGAATTAAGGAGAAACTTCCTAACAATGAGGGCAATTAACCAATGGAACAGCTTGCCTTCAGAGGTTGTAGGGGCTTCATCATGGGAACGTTTTAAGAAGAGACTGGACAGCCACTTGTCTGAAATGCTATAGGGTCTCCTGCTTGAGTAGACCAGAAGACCTCCAAGGTCCCTTCCAGCTCTATTCTGATTGGACAAGGCATGTTATCTGAGAGACCATAGCCTCTACTTCAGTGATGAAATTCAATTTTTTTTTTACCACCGGTTCTGTGGATGTAGCTTGGTGGGCATGGCAGGGGGTCAGCCTGTTCTCCAAACTACTCAAAATTTCTGCTACCAATTCTCCAGAACCTGTAAGAACCTGCTGAATTTCACCCCTGCTCCACTTATTCCATACAATCATCGAGTTTGGTATGCTCCAGGTCCAATCAATTAGAGTGTTTCCTGATGGAACTCAGGAAGCAGATGGTCTCTGTTGTAGCTCCTATCCTCAGCACCAACATTACCTCCAGAATTCATACAGGGGTTTTGTTTAAATAAACCCTTAAAACTTGGCTGTTCTGTTGAGCCTTGAGTTAGAGTGGGTGGCAGATCTATTAATAAATGACTATTTTACTATTTTTTTAAGGACGCTTGTTCTTTTGTATTGTCTTAAATTGTTTTATTGTATACTGTTCAAAATTATGATTTCAGATAGATGATAGATGATAAATCGATGATAGGTTTTTTTTTAATGGTAAAAATCAAAACATTTTACATTTCCTTCCATATTTTTTCCTTAGGTTTCCAACATCATTTCATTCAGTGAAATATAACAAAAGGTTTGGCTTAATTGGGCATGAAAGCAGAATTAATATTTATAGAAATCTGTACTTCAGTACTTTTCTCTGTCCTTTGGAAATTTATAAGAAGGGAGAAAATAAAAACCCTGATAGTAGTTGATCTACACCATGTTCCCTTGTCCTTGATCTACTAATGAAAGCTGAGTGATTAATTATTTTAGCTGCTTTTATGGCATCTGTATTAAGTTGCCGGACATTCATTCTTGCAATTATAAAACTGATAAAGAGTTCAAGTAAGAGAGACTTGAATTATTGAAATATTTATAATTGGGGATGTTCAGGACCAGTACAAAACAAAAGAAAGCAGCAAAACCTAATGATTCAAAGATAAAATGCTCTGTTTCAGTAATCTAAAGGGAGAATGGCATATATGAAGACATTAAAAATTAAGTGTTCATTGATGAACTGAAAAGGCATAGCCTGGACCAGTTGGCAATCTAAAACAACTCTAAAAACAACTTTAACACCGCTGTTAAAATATGCATGCCCACTTATTTTAACTGTTGATAAACTGTCACCTGAAAAATCACAAGTCGTGCACTTAAAAAAAAACACCACACAGTTGCAATAAATGCTTTCAGAATGTTGATGCACACTTTTCATTAGTTCTGGTTTTCTTTTCTTTCTTTCTTTCTTTTCTTTTTTTATGTCTTTCTCTTCTCCTCTCCCCCTCAGGACTGATGCAAGTTAATAATTGGCGCTTACTGAATGTGCAAGAAACAAAACATGAATGTTAAAATAATGTAAAAAACCAAGAACAGAATGGTACCTAGGAAAAGCATTACATGTTGAATTTCAGGAAAAGGGGAAAGTAAATAAAGATAAAATCTGACTGACAATAGCTTACAACTGGAGTTGTACATTAAAGGAACAAACTGATGGTTTGATTTTGGCCACTCAAAAGCTGGTTTATTGTTCTCACTGTCAGGAAGTTTCTCCTTAATTCTAGGTTGGTTCTCTCCTTGATTAGTTTCCATCCATTGCCTTCTGATGCTTTGCAGAATAGGTTGCCCCCCCCCCTCTTCTTTGAGGCAGCCTTCAAATATTGGAACACTGCTATTGTGTTACCTCTACTCCACCTCTTCTAGACCAGACAGAGCCAATTCCTGCAAAATGCAAATAGGCAATACCAGGGGATAATAGAATAAATGACAAATAAAAGACAAAAAGTCTGCACAGTGTATGTGGTAGTACCTGGAAACAGTAGAATAGAAAAGAAGGAACTGGAGAAGTTAATAAAATACAAAGACCTGCAAATAGAAATCGAACAACTGTGGCAAAAGAAAGCAAAGATAATACCAATAGTAATAAGCACTTTGGGTGCAATCCCAATGAAACTGGAGCATCACCTTAACACCATTGGCATTGACAAAATCACCATCAGTCAATTGTAAAAGGCAGCTTTACTTGGAACAACTTGCTTATTTGGTAACTTTTAACTTGTAACTTTAATAAAATTTGTATGCCGCCCACTCCCTAGGGATTCTGGGTGGCTCACAACAAAAGCAAAAGACATAGAATATTAAAAGTACAATTATTTAAAATAAAATCACCATTCAATCACGTGGGGCTGGATTATTACTCAACAGCCCCAGGCCTGCTGGAACAGCCAGGTCTTGGTCGCTTTACGGAAGGCAGGGAGAGTGGTAAGGGTCTGGATCTCCGCGGGTAGCTCGTTCCATAAGGCCGGCGCAGCTACAGAGAAGGCCCTCCCTCGGGGGGCTGCCAGCCGGCATTGTCTGGTTGACGGCACCCGGAGGAGGCCCAACCTGTGTGATCTTATTGGTCGTTGGGAGGTAAATGGCAGGAGGCGGTCTCTCAGGTAGCCAGGTCCAGTACCATGTAGGGCTTTAAAAGTAACGACTAGCACACTATGTTTAATATTATTATAATATTATATAACATCTGTCGATCCCAGGTCCTTGGAAAGCAGTCAGTAGGAAGCTAAAAGTCCAAATCCAGTCTAAATATCTGGTTGACTTTGCAACTGATCATCAGAATGCAACCTTTTTTAATATTTTAACAGGCCCATGCTAATTACTTTAATAGGTCTCTGCATTTCTCTAACCATGCATTCAATTCAATTCAACCCCACTGTGATGATATATAAATAGAATATGGAATGTTGTGAAGTGACAACATGAAGTACATTTGATTAAATGAAAGGTGGCTGTCCCAAAATGTACAGTGCTTGCATTGAAAAGTAGGAGGGCCAGGACACATTTTATTTTCCCTAGGAAATGATATGATACTGAAGAGAATTAGAATGAAAGCCTGTTAATCAGCTAAAGCGACAGTTTTAGCTGGATTGGCATTGAGGAATTCTGTACATTACACAAGAGCAAGAAAGGAAAGAACAGCATCCTGGAGATTGCTCTTTCTTGTACAGGATGTACAGAAAAACTGTAGTTTGTGCACATCAATCATAATTTTTTTTTACTGATGAACAGTAAACTCACTTGTATGAATAAATAGAGATTCAATCTTCCCTCTTTGTTCAATGAATTACATCTTCAAGATTGATTGATAATGTTCTCCTTCTGTGATACATTTCCATGTGTTATTTTTCCCCAGTTCCAACAATTCACCCCTTTTCTATACAAATCCATTGCCCTTCCAGGCATTGCTCTGGCTTTACGGCTTCTTCCCCTTTTTAGTCTTGATCGTTCAATGAGAGCACAGAAGTCACAACGGATTCACCTTGACTCAATAACTCCATGTCCGGCTATTATGAAATCATTCTATTTTCAGTGTCCAGTTTGTACAGTCACTTATAAAGAAAATTAAAGACCATACAAACTTAACTACTGTACTTTCACAAAAATGTTCTGTTCTTGTCAGATCTGCACCCGCAACGTCATAGTTCAATGAGCAATTGCCAGCTTTCCACTTTATCTCCAGAGAACTGTCACCCTCCTCATCCATCATAATTGAGGCAGTCCACCTGCTCCGGAAAGGTGGAGCGAGGACCAACCTAACAATTGCAAAGAGGCAAAAGATACTTCGTGTCATCCCCTGCCTATTTGCATTTGTCTCAAATTTGGAAAGGTCAAAATGCAAGTTTCTTTGGAGAGAATTTGTTTAATGTATTAATTGTGTAGACTGTTAAATGTAATTGTATTTCTGGTAGTAACAATAGTACACATTTACAGTCAGTAAAGAAAATACTGAATAACAGAATTGGAAGGAACCTTGAAGGTCTTCTAGTCCAACCCCCTGCTGAAGTAGGAAATCCTATACCATTTCAGACAAATAGTTGTCCAATCTCTTCTTAAAAACCTCCAGTGTTGGGGCACCCACAACTTCTGGAGGCAAGCCATTCCATTGATTAATTGTTCTCAGTGTCAGGAAATTTCTCCTTAGCTCTAGGTTGCTCCTCTCCTTGATTAGTTTCCATCCACTGCTTTTTCTTCTTGTCTTCAGGTGCTTTGGAGAATAAAATGACCTCCTCTTCTTTGTGGCAGCCTCTTAGATATTGGAACAATGAAACAGAAAGTAAAAAGAGGACATAACAATCAAAATAAAGCACACAACAGGAACAATCGCAGCCATATCAGCAACTCACCACAAATGGCATCCTCTTATTTTTTTGCCAATATTCTTCAGGAGAGTTCAGTTTTCAGTGGTTCTGAAAGACAGATATGATCTTTCAAAAGCGAGACTATTCCAGAATTGGTCCCAGCACTGAAAAACAAGATCTGATGAAAATGGGAAACAACTGGTAGCTATTCTCGGGAACACTGAATTGGATGGATCAGATCTGCTTGGAGTAAGTGGTATATTAGCATTTGCTGATTATAGGTTTTTCTCACTGGTCATGTGAGAATTAACTAACTGGCCTAACAATGAGAAAGTAGCAACAACAGTCAATAAAAATACAAGCATCTTGGAAAAATGAAATATACCATCCGGTGGTTATCTAATATATCGGGGGAGGACTGGCTGCTTATTTTTAGTCATAGACATTTTTCTGTCTTTTGCATATGATTTATGGTAGATGCTTATTCAAAGATCTGTTCCCTTCCTTATGGTCTGTAAATGTTATGACATTCCAATCTTCAGGGCCTTTGCATCTTATTAGATTTATCTTTGCATATATTACACCTAACTGCAATGAAATTTATGGTAATGGTGAATTTTACAAAGTGTGCGGAACAGGAAATAGGTAAGTCACAATTTATACACCTCTTGTTAATGCTGCAATATTCACAAACTGACATATGTAGTTTGTGCTTTCAAATAGTGTTCAAGATCACATTTAAATCCTGGAATGAAGCTATTTAAATCCTGGATTTGAACATAAATCTATAGGCACAATCCAGCATTTCAAAAGTGGAAGCAGAGGGGATATTTTTAAGTCACATCTCTTGATTTCCCCCACCAAGAGTAAATATAATGGAAAACTTCTACATAATTAAAACATGTTGATTCAGCCCAGGGAATACAGTTTTTCAAGATACCACATCTATCTCCATCTGGGTCTACTTCTTTCTGTTGAGACAGTTACCTAAAGTCTAACACCTGCATTGGTGAAGAAAAGTGAGATATGCTTAGATCTTTTATTCTCATAGCAATCTGTTTCTCATCAGCCTGGACCTACACTGAAGCATGAATGGAAGAGAGAACATGGGAGGAACATAGGTAGATCCTATGTATGGGCGCTGGGCTCACCAGAAAGGAATATCATTCATATTAGTATTTAGAAGCTTCATATTTATACATTATACAGTAGCAACTGTACAAAACAGGATCTGTGATTCTGCAAATCATAAAGTAGATTTTCAACATGGCACATACAATTCCAGATCTGAGATAAAGTGCCAACTTAGTAGCATTAGATTTTTTTAAATATGTTTTCCTTTTGTTTATTACAATTTTGAGATGGTCTGGGAAGTAAAGCCCAGATTTTCAGGGCCAGATGTGATTCTGAACCTACAAGTCATACAATCCACTTTAATTAAGTTACTTCCTTAAAAGTAAATTAGTGAAGAATCATTTTGTTTGCCCAAAGGAACATTTGTGCCTCACGTTGGGAAAAAAACCCTTACTTGTTTTGTAATTCTAAATGTTAGTTTATTCACTGCAATAATAAAGAAAGCAATCTGCATATTCCAGTTGATGTAAGCTAATTTTAAACTTCTTAAATAAATAACTTTGGTAATCAAAAAGTTTTCTGCATTGAACCACTTACTCCCCAAACAGGTAGATACATAGCCCAAGCATTCTCCCGGTGTTTATTTCCAATGCCTTCGTTCAGATGTACAGCATCTGAACAGATGGGTTTCAGTTATTTTCACACGGTATCTGTTTAGGGAAATTGGAGAGACCCTAAGGAACTCTCAAGTCAAATTTGTAGTTTCAAGTCAAATAGTTATGAACTGTAACCCATTTGCTAGAATCATGTTACTTCGGTAGTACAGTATTGAAGTATAGCTTATAGTTCCACAATATTGGGAGAGGTCAGTAAGGTAGCAGGCTAGATAGGCTAGTATGCTTGGAATGCTGCATAGACAGTGATCTTAAAGGCAAACAGACGGACAAGTCCTATCAGCTTTTTGATTTTGGTTTGGTCACCAGTCAATGTACTACAGTTTTTCTGCTGGTTTTGCTATCAAGCAGATTATGGCCATACTATTCCCAGTTTTTATTACTTTGTCTACTCCGTGGACTATTTCTGGGTGTTGCTGGCCAGGGACACTTATAACAAGCACTGTCATTCTCTTGCAGCATCAATTAAGAGTAGAGCTTGCTCATCAATGATAGTTCCCTCCAGCTTTATTCCATACTTGCTAGTCCAACTAACAAGCATGGAGGACAAGCATGAGTAAAAAGGGCGCAGGAGCTGTCAATGCTCTTCAGAACCTCTTCTCACTGACCTTTCAGTCAGTCTTTCTTCTGAACATAGTTCTAGCCCTCTTTTGAAAGAGCACTAAGCCCATGTTCTGAACTAGCCTGTCTGACAGGTTGAAAACACTGACTAAGGACCTAGGATTAAGTGGAGGAAAAGAAAAGTAGGCCATTGTTTGGAATTAGACTGATTAGGTCCCAAGGTCATCAACCACGTATCCTGGATTAAAACTCAGGGGATACCATTGTTGGTTCAAGGCCTAGCAGACATGGTAGCCAGTAGTGGGATTTTACTACCAGTTCTGTGGGCGTGGTTTGGTGGTCATGGTGTGGCTTTGTGGGTGTGGCAGGAGAAGGATACTGCAAAATTCCCATTCACTCACCACCCCACTAAACTGCTTTCCAACTCCATTCTCCTGTTCAGCTGGGAACAAAAGAAGATCAGCTGGGAGGCTGGGAGGTGGTGGTGGTGGTGGTGGGGCTATTTGCCGGTTCTCCAAACTACTCAAAATGTTTGCTATCGGTTCTTCAGAACCTGTCAGAACTGGCTGAATGCCACCTCTGATGGTAGCCCATTTTCTTGTAGCATACTTTTTTCACCAATATACAGACTAGGCTAGAAATTTCATTTGGCAATCTAACTGGGAACTAATAAAAAACAGTTGTGGGTCTTATATTTTAAAATTTCTGAATTAACAGCAGACTGAATCACTCACCTTTTTGAAGTAATACAGTATATTTGAGATTTTGCCATGAAGAAGTGAGCAAGTCCACTGCAACAGTTGCTAGGCAGAATTTATGAATTTGCCAGAAATATATGCACTTCCAAGAATAATTACATGGGTTGTAAATTATGGGGTGGAGGAGGGGGAGAGAAAAATAACTTCCTATTATTCCTTATTTTGTTCTGGATTTGGCAGATATTCCCAATGCCCCACAGAACATTTTTAATAGTGCCAGAAGATTTTAGCTAATATAGTGACATTGATCTGGGCCACAAGAGGGAAAAACTAGTGTTCTGAGGAGCATTAGAAAAGTCACATTTAATTACATACTATCCAGTTTGGTTGTCAAATGTGAGCTGCCAACATTGCAAATCAAATAAAAACAGAAATAGCTAATCTATGCTAAAGCTTAGGATATTCAGGCAGAATTAGAATTTATTTACTGAGGAATTTATCTTTTTTTTAAAAAAAATAGACATGAGTAACAAAAACAGCTAATTTTTGGTTGTTTTTTTTCCTTTGGTTTTCATCCAATTCCATTTAATTTTAATTAAGTCCAGTCAACAGTTCCTTGTATGCCTGTGGCCTTCCAATATAACCCATGTCGTTTCCAGGCATGAGAAAAACATTTGCATAGAATGTTATTTAATGGATGGATCTTACATTATTTTTTTCACTGTGAGCCATTCTTTGTAACCTGAGCCAAAAAAAAAATCCCATTACTTGGTCAGAGGATTTGGCTATTATTTAGACTTCATTAATAACATACATGCCCAAATTTCTGCCTAGGGACAGGTGCATTATAAACATTGTCTAGCCAGAACATATGGAGGAAGGGTTCAAAAATATCAAGGTGGCCCTTTTTACTTGCTGCCAGTTTTATTTTATTTTTCATACCCATTCACATGAACAGTCATGCTCTTGTACCTAGGTCACTGCTTTGCCAGGTCAATACCCCTGTGACCCTCAATCAAGGCGTCAGAGTCATGAACATTCTACGATCAGCCATTCCATGTTATCTTCAGTTCAGCCTCAAGCAGACATCTTTAGTTCTTCCTAGTCCAGTAACAGCTATAACCTGCTTTGTGGCTGACGAGATGGAGAGGTCTTCACATGCCCCTCAAAGCTGCTGTTAGATCCTGTGGAGAAGCATTTCAATGGGATCAAATATAGGAGAGAGGAGGAACAGAACAGAGATGGAAAAGATTGAGTTTTCTCCATGTGGACCACATCCCCAAATATGACCCACATCTCCTGGGTTAAAGAGCCTGGACAATCTGGGCAAATTCAACCAGAAAGATTCACTGAGATTCCTTTTTATAAAATTAATGGGGCTTTTCCCAAAGGTGCTTTTTCAGGAGGCAACTGGACTTTCTTGTTTTTTCTTTTGAAGACATTTCACTTCCCATCCATGAAGCTTCTTCAGCTCTGACAGGATAATGGGGAATGGAAGGAAGGATTTATATTCCTTGCAGACAGCTGGTCAATTGCATCCTTTTAGAGGGTCAATGAAGCACTTGGAGGTGAGAAGTGCAAATGGTTCCTGTAGTCTGCATTTCTTTTCTCTGGAAATCCATTCCTACTCCCACACCATTCAAAGAGTGTTCATCCCAAATTGTATAGTTAAAAGACTTAGCTAAAAGACTAAAGGAAAAATTGAAGACTACAGGAACCAGGAGGACCCTGAGGACACAGATAAACCTCCCAGTGCTTCAAAGATCCTTTAAAAGGATGCAAAATACCAGATGTCTGCAAGGAATATAAATCCTCCTATTCCCCACTATCCTGTCAGAGCTGAAGGAGCTTCTTGGGTGAGAAGCAAAACTTCTTCAAATGAAAAAAAAAGAAAGTCCAGTTGCCTCCTGAAAAAACACCTTCGGGACAACCATGATCTGGATGACTGAGAATCACAGATTTTTGAAATGAATGGTGGTTTTTTTTTTATTGTTCTGTGATCAGAAAAAATGCATTACTAAATATTTGAAATGAAAAATAAACAAAGCCCTGAATTAAATATCAACTTAGGTCTAGTCTAGAGAAAAGAAGGACTAGGGATGACATGGTAGCAGTGTTCTAGTATTTGGGTGGATGCCACAAAGAAGAGGGAATCGACTTATTCTCCAAATTTGAAGACAAGAAAAGAGACAGTGGATGGAAACTAATCAAGGAGAGAAGCAACCTAGAACTAAGGAGAAATTTCCTAATGGTGAGAACAATTAACTGATGTAATGGCTTGCCTTCAGAAGTTATGGAAGTCCCATCACTGCAGCCTTTAAGAAGAGACTGGACAGCTACTTGTCTGAAATGGTACAGGGTCTCCTGCTTGAGCAGGGGGTTGGATTAGAAGACCTCCAGGATCCCTGCCAACTCTATTATTCTGTATTCTGTATCTTTGTTTGGAAAGAAACAATGCAATCATAGCCATACCTATGTGGATGATAGCATTATTGAAGCTATATTTTACAACTGATACATTGAGGAATCAAGTACGAAACTGAAAAAAAATATTTTAGAAAGATTTCATAAATGATTCTGAACTTTATCCTTGTAGGTAACATTTTTCTTTTGCATAATTTGCCCTGCAGATCACTTCTGCCTCATGCTACTGTAGACTGCATACCACACTTACAGAGAGATGGCATAAAGTTATGTCCCCTCATATGACATGTGAGCACCTACTCTCCAAGAAATAGCTGCTGCTGGGTCCTCACATGAAAAACAGCTTTCTTGTGTGTCTTAAGATGCACTCTAGACCCCACTAAGTCTTGACTGCTTCATGCCAGACTGATCAGTCTGCCTTTTGTTTCCTTCATTCTTAATCTAAACTTGCCTTGCTCTTCATTGCCATCTACTGGGGAAGTCATCACTTCCAAAAATTCTGACACATTCCTCTAGAGCCATAATAGGATGGTTCAGCAAACATCTACAGTCTTATCAGAGCATAAGGGAACCAGAGTCCTTTACCCATCCTATGAATTCCTAACTGTCAAACAGTGGGGCTAAATGTATAGAAAACTACCAAGTGGACATAACCTGACCAAAGTTAAATTTCAATTGGAGAATCAATAATATGCTCACTGTCTCACACCACAATTGGTTGGATTAAATTGTCTGACCTTGCCTGAATTGTGCTCTATATTTCTACCACATCTTGTGCAAGATTCACACTCATGTGTGACTATGATTCTGGTCTTGTGACTTCTGACTGATTGTTGTGAGGCGCGAAATTCAACTGGTGAGGCTGTTCAGTTCTGTCATTGATGGGTGGTTTGGATGGTCTGATTCCTTATTGGTTCATACGCTGGTTCTAAGTCAATATTTTTGTTGATGGATCCATTGGAATGGTGGAAAGGAAATGGACTATCCAAACCACCAATGACAGAACTGATCACACACACACACCAGTTGAATTTTATATCTCACAGCAGCCAGTCAAAAGTCACAAGTCACAACCCATTGTGTGATTCAAATAGTCTTGTGATTCAATTAGTCTTGTGACTCAGTCAATCTTGTGATTCAACCAGTCACAAGACTGACCGATCATCCAAGACCTATATGAACAAACAAGACACTTCATCCGAAAAATGTCACTGAAGATGTTATCTACATCCCGGTTTTGCGGGATGTCTGCGGTGGAATCTCACTACCAGGCGGGGCGCCCTACAGTCTATGAACCCATGATGCCTCCGACAGGGGATAACCTTTCCATAGAACAAGGTATTGTAACCACCCTCTGTGCCACCTGGTATCTAGTATATCTTGCATTTCATACTGCTGTTCCCTGTCTACAGTGACCGGGGCTGACGGCCATAACACGTCTCCTCTGATATCAGAACCCTGAATTGATCAGATCAGGCTGCAGTGGAAGACTGGATGTGTTTTCCCCATCGTGCAGGTTGTTAAGTGCAGCTAAGGCACAGTCAGTCTTGTGGGTCAAGCAATCACAAGACCAACCAAGAACCTATATAAACAAACAAGACACATCACCCCCAAAAACCTGCTGAAGATGTTACCTAGTTTGGTAACAAAACATCTGGGAGCCAAGCAACAAGCTTGGAGGTCAAATCTCTGCCTAAATTTACAACCTGAGCAATGAATATTTTCTACAATTTCTAAGAAAACAATCATGTTGGTACAAAATGAAATTAATCCTCCTCTGCCACAATGAACTTGGCTGATCAGCATCAGTAGAAGGACGGCTAAAATTACTGAAAACTAAGAGAACCCCTGAGGTTTGCAGCAATATCATTTTTTTTTTCAAGAAAGAGAAGACTCCTCAATTTGATGTGTCCTGGCTTTTAATCTAAACAAGCAAGTGAATGGCAGGAGTCAAGTAAAATACCCATTTGAGCTGATTACAATTGCTATTGTCTTCAAGGAAGACAAGAGTGACCATGGCTGTCTTCATGAGGAAGGGCTGGCTAATGACAGTATCTATGTGACGATACTCAGGACTTCCATACTTGCAACAGATGTACTAGCACAAGTACCAGGAAGTATGGCCAATTTGAAGTTGTTCTTGATAGGCTTTACTACTGATCATGCTACCTTGGGGAAGCAGAAGTTCTGAAAAGAGGTAGTGATGGGGAACATATATATCCAGGTTAAGGTTACATTGCTTGGGTAAGGGAGGCTTCTTTTTCTTTTCTGCTGTAGTCCTAAAAATATAATCCCATTGCTATACAATTCTATGAAAAAATCATATATCACTATCTAGAACTATTGTGGCACAGTTGTTAGAATGCAGTATTGCAGGCTAATTCTGCCAACTGTCAGCAGTTCGATTCTGACCAGCTCAAGGTTGACTCAGCCTTCCATCCTTTCAAGGTCAATAAAATGAGGAGCCAGATTTGGGGGGGGGGGCAATATACTGACTCTGTAAACCACTTAGAGAGGGTTGTAAAGTACTGTGAAGTGGTATATAAATCTAAGTACTATTGCTATCCTGTGCCATAAAATTCAGTGATGAATAATCCCTGGTATCACTCAAAGGAATGTGCTGGAAATCATTGCAGCTTGCTGGTGATGTTTTCTCAACTTTAAATCTTGCACTATTAAAATAAAAATAAAATATAGCCAGGACAAGAAAACCTCAAATATTTTTTTTAATGTGTTGTTTCACCTTTTTTTTTTTTTTTTTTTTTTAAAGAGCTATGGGTTTTTTTGGGCGGCGTTTCCTCCATGAGCCAAAGCATTTTCACTTGTTACTCTTAACAGACCGATACAAATAGATTGTACTAGTCCTGTATATCCATATTCAGCAAAAGTCTGCTGAGTTCATTGTGACAGACTCTGGGTGAAATAAGAGAGAAACCATAGATCTTCTGGTTAGTGGAAATTGCCTTTGTTTTCTCATTCCCCCTACCCCCTTATTTATGCTTCTTTGTTATGGTTTGCCAATCGAACAGAACATGCTAGCAACTTTTCTTGAAGACCTACACTGAGCTGACATCTTCAAGTGCATTTTTCTGTTAGCAGAGAAGGCACGTTAAATAACATTTCTCTCCAAGAATCCCCTGTAGATTTTCTCCCACAAATGCCTTGCACACCTCTAGAATTTCATCTTCAGCTCTTCTCAGTGGAAGTATATAAAAGATGGCAAAGAATACATCTGAAAAGACAGCATCACAATAATTGTCTTAAGTTTTTATTTTTCAGGAGCTGTCATGAATGCCTAGGGCAGAATCTGGATAGTAGGGTAGCCTAAACTGCAAGCAGAGCTGCTTGTCATTCAACCAGTGAAGTCAACCTTTTAAAGTTTTAAACTTACACACACTATGTATATATCTGTGGGTGTATGAAATTTATCATCTGCAGGGAAAGAGTCCATCAGCCTGTTTCAACTGGATTTTCTCGACCCTTACTCATTACCGGAAGGGTTATCTAACAATTACAAGAGGAAAGTTATAGAGAGTAACAGGGGGCAGGCAATTCTAATATGAAGCTTCAGGAGTCCTTGAGAAATTCAGAGAATAATTTAATTTGAGAGAAAATACTTTCAGAGTATAATTTCTCTGGTGGGAAAAACGTAGTTCTTGTTCAAGTAGGACTGAGTTGTGATTTGGCATGCTTTGGGATGGATGTGGGGTGCAACTTCCACTTCCCACTTTGTTCCACATCCTAAATGTTATGCTTAGGAGTTTCCAGATGATTTAGTTTTCACTTACAGTGTGACTTTTATTGAGGTGAATTAACTGGATTTGCCTGCAGCTGCTAAAGTGCATTTTGGTGCTCTCCCCAGACAATATTTCAAATTGTAATTTGAAAAAAAAACCCTAATCATTAAATTTATAATATTTTCAAATCATAACTTGAAAAATAGAAAGTAGTTTTATTTTCATTATCATGAAGTGGAAATCATTTTAATAAAACTTGTAATATATATGTCAAAATTAATGGACCAGAGGAATGCCATCGATATAGTTTACTTGGACTTCAGTAAGGCATTTGATAAGGTAGACCATAACCTACTATTAGATAAACTAGAATAATGTGGATTAGACAGCATCACCACCAGATGGATTCATAACTGGCTGACCAACAGCACTCAACGTGTAGTCCTCAATGGAACTGCATCTACATGGAGGGAAGTATGCAGTGGAGTACCCCAAGGCTCTGTTTTAGGCCCAATACTCTTCAACATCTTCATCAATGATTTGGATGAGGGAATAAATGGGGAACTCATCAAATTTGCAGATGACAGGAAGCTTGCAGGAATAGCCAACACTCCAGAAGATAGGCTCAAGATACAGAAGGATCTTGCAAACTTGAACATTGGGCACTATCTAATAAAATGAAATTCAGTGGTGAAAAAAGTAAGGTTCTACATTTAGGCAAGAAAAATGAAATGCGCAGGTACAGTATAGATGGTACCTTGCTCAATAGTAGTAACTGTGAGAGGGATCTGGGAATCCTAGTGGACAACCATTTAAATATGAGCCAGCAGTGTGCAGCAGCTGCCAAAAAAGCCAACACAGTTCTAGGCTACATAAACAGAAGGATAGAATCAAGATCACATGAAGTGTTAATACCACTTTATAAAGCCATGGTAAGGCCACACTTGGAATACTGCATTCAGTTTTGGTCACCACGATGTAGAAAATATGTGGAGACTCTAGAAAGCATGCAGAGAAGACCAACAAAGATGATTAGGGTACTGGAGACTAAAACATATGAAGAACTGGGTATGTCTAGTTTAATGAAAAGAAGCTCTAGGGGAGACTTGATAGCAGTATTCCAATATCTCAGGGGTTGCCACAAAGAAGAGGGAGTCAAACTATTTTCCAAGGCACCTGGGGGTAGAAAAAGAAGCGATGGGTGGAAACTAATCAAGGAGAGATGCAACTTATAACTGAGGAAAAATTTCTTGACAGTTAGAACAATTAATCAGTGGAACAGCTTGCCTCCAGAAGCTGTGAATGCCCCAATACTGGAAGTCTTTAAGAAGATGTTGGATAGCCATTTGTCTGAAACAGTATAGGGTTTCCTGCCTAGGCAGGGAGTTGGACTAGAAGACCTCCAAGGTCCCTTCCAACTCTGCTATTGTATTGCATTGTATTGTATTGTATATCCTACTAGTTTTATTGTATCAGCACTTTTAAACAAGCAAAGAAAAATAATCCACAATTCATTCATCAGTCAAAAATGTAGAGGGGAGATTAGAAAACCCATGCACTGCAGCCCTAACCTTCTCCCCAAGTTCTAAATGAGTCTACAAGCCTACCCAAGATTTAGTGTGACTTTCACACTATATTATTTGCATCTCAAAAACAGATTAATTAAATTAGTAGATGTTTTCCGATTTTAAAATAGTACAAAATTCAACCTTAATTTGCCACTTCTCAATCAAGACCCCAAAAGAAAACTATATAGTTCTATTCTTGTATTTTCCCTTTTTCTTTTCTACCTGCAGTTGGACTATACATTACAATGTTGAAGGAGAAAAAAAAGGCAAGTTAGTTGTCAAGGAATTATCTGGTCATTAATTCTCTCTATAACCATGAAGGTGTTAACTTTTTGATATTCAAATTGAGATAAGACACTCAGGCTGTTGAGATTTAATTCTCATATCACTCAGCTAGTTACCAGAGCAGTAGTAACAGCTGAAATTAGCCAAGAGAAACAGTAATGAGATGATCCATTGGACAGAATATAATTTTCTCTTATTATAAAGACTCAAACTGGAAGCTTTTCTTCAGTATTGATTGTCTGGAGTGATGTCAGCTTCTTTAGCACACATTCCTCCCTGATTATTTTTAATGGGATAATTGTTCAGTATAGGCCATCTAGCTATTTTTTTCTCTTCCTTCCTTCTCTTTTCCTCATGAGATCATCCCATAAAAACGTTCACATTTTAAGCATGTTCACATTGAGTTATGCAAACTGGATGGACGATCTGTGCTAATTGTTATTTCTGTTTTGTTTTTTCATAGCCTTCAGCTCTCCTGCTTACAACAAAACAGACAATAGATCAATACTTAATAATTGGGATTTCCACTCTCCATTATTACACTGGAGTGTTCTCCGCTATGGATTGTGCATATGTCGCAGCTGTTATTGAGTGTAGGCATTCTTGCATGATCCTGGATACCTAAATGCATTACACAGATTGGGGAACACCCCCCCCCCTGATTAAGATCCCTTATTTATGGTGACACTTTCATTATACAGTAATTCCTGAACTTGTTAAACCCTTCCATGCCACCTCTATAATGGAAACTGGTGCTGCTATATAATAAACCAATACTGAAACATGGACAACATATCCAAGCAACATCTACAGTCAAAAACTAATATTGATGACACAGTGATAGTTCTATTACATTCATGTTCTGCATGTCACCATTCAAAATGTATATCTGTTGCTGGATTAAAAGTGAAGGCTTATTTATATATGGCGTCCTCAGGTGAACAAGTACTACACTCAATTGAGCTGCAGCAAAGCTGCAACAAGTAGAGCAATAGAGTACAATATTATGGACAGGAAAACTACCCAGGTGAATTGCTGCCTTGCTTTTGACTGAAGAAAGTCCTGGGATTTATATTAGAAGAAGCAGGAGATGATAGGTTCCTAATCATCTCTCTGGGATAGCATTGGCTGCCGATAATCTACCCACTACCAGCTATTGCCTTTGAATTTGGGTTCTTTTTTTCTTTGAGCAGATGTTTCTTGAACATGGCAGGTAGAAGATTGAAAAACCATTAGGGACTGTAGCGGTTCAAATGATCAATAATGACTAAAGACTGTTCCTTTTAAATAGAAAAACCCTTCAAATTAAAAAGGAATAAAATAACTACATCAGTATAGATCTGTAATCTGAAATGATAGGTTTACTTGCTCTTTCTGTGGCTCAAGTGCCAGCATCATACTGTTTCTGAAGGACAGTTGCACTTCCATTGCACTAAATCAAGAATTTCCCCAAGACCAAGCTGCTTTCTCAACTGTGTGGATGAAAATTGGCAAGGTCACAGGAAGGGCAGGTAGGGGGCATTTTTCAAGAAGAGAAAGAAGCATTCAAAAGGCTAACTCTTCATATTTCCACCCTTTGAAAGTTACAAAATGCTACCAAGTGACTGATTTGGGGTGACAAAATGGCTGAAATCCAATAATGTAATTTTAGACATAGAGAGGGACCGTGGAAAAATCAAACGTTTTGCTCTCAGAAGTCTCTCATTCCCATCCTTATTTTTTGAATCGGGGGGGGGGGGGGGGTGATGCCTGATCCAAACAGACATTTCATCACAAGGCAGCATGGCATCAGAATATCAGAAGAGAAGTGCATATCACTTGTGCAAATCCCTGCACCAAATTCAGACTACATTAGAATAAATAAATTTCTAGATAAAAATTAGCTCTGTCCCAAATATCTGAAAGGAGATGTAAAAGAGCAGAGACCTGCACATCGATTTTGGCATGTCTTTGACATGGTTTTAAAGCAATTAAGATAAGATTGATAAGATAACTCTCTTGTCCTTTTTAGGGATATCAGCAGCTTTTAATACTATTAACTGCAATAGACTTAGAGACTGTTTGTGGCATAGTGATGTGGTCCTTGCTTAGTAGGGAACCAGTTTCAGAAAATATTGCTGAAAGGTTTTTGCTTGATAATATCCTCTTAGCCTTTGTAATCTAAATCCAAAATAAGGTTCTCACATGATAAGTAGATAATCCATCCTCTTAGAATTGCTTGGACATAAACTTTTCAGAAAAGAATAGTTCAGAATTGGAACATACCCAGGGTAGTTGTTGGATATTTCTGGACAAGGAGAAGTATTGTGGCCCATCAGGAGCAGTTGGAGCTGCCACCAGACTCCAACAGCAAGGGGCCCTATGAGTTGGCTCTGGAGGATGTGGAGGACCCTGGACAGGGTTCCGACTCTGAGCAGGGCGCAGAGAGGCTGGTTGGCCCCCAGGAGGCGCCTGAGCCTTGGACCAGTGGGGAGGAGACAAGGGAGTGTGATCCTGACGTCAGCAGTGAGTTGTTCCTGGATGCCTGGCACCAGAGCGCTAATAGGCGATATGAACAGTTGCGCAGTTACAGGAGGTAATTGTACTCAGCTGCTGGTAATTAGGCTCCTCTCCAGACTATAAAAGGAATGCTTGTACACACGCCCCTTTTGCAGAAGTCAACACATGAACTAATGTTGGAGAACAGTACTGTGAACCTGGCAGGCTGGATTGCTGCCGAGGTTTATCTGTGTTGGATTGCTTCCAAGGACCTGTCTGTCTGTTAATAAATTCCATAAAGTATCTTTGGCTTGGAGTGTGTTAGTGTGGGACAAGTGGGGTCAGAACAGAAAAGTATAACCTTTTGTAAGTATAAGATGTATAAATGATTGGTCCCAAGCTGTCCAAATTTGTTTAATCTGATTCATTCAAGCAATCCTACCTATGATGCTGAAATACAGACTGTAATTCTTTCTGGAATAATCCTTAATAATACAATCCTTTAGGATAAAAAAAGCCCATCCATCTTCAGAACAGAGGTGGGTTGCTGCCCAGATCGGGTGAACCAGTAGTAACGGTGGCGGGATGCTCTGCCCAGCCACCTGGATGCTTCTGCACATGCGTAGAAGCATTATGCACATGTGCAAGCACACCCAAACTGGTAGTAAAAAAATTGGCAACCCACCTCTTCTTCAGAAGTATATTTTCGTCTTGTGAAGCATACTTTCTCTAGGGGGGTTCTGTCTAGTTGTCCAAGCTGTAATCCACAAGCCATCTTCATCATCTCCCCCTTTCTCCTCGGCTCGGCCCCTCCCTTCGATGCAGATCCTCGGTTGGCTTCCACTAAATGCTGTTGCTGTTGCTGTGGCTCTTGTTTGCTCCTGTGCCGGCTGGTGGCGGTGATGGCGGTGTTGCGCTGATGGCGGCACCTCTGGGCAGTGTTTTCAGCGTTCCCACCGTCTCCGGCATTTTCAACGGCAATTTTCTAACTGTGAGGAGCCTTTGGGCCTGTGTCGGGCTGTCCATCATGCCCCGGAGAAGGTGGTCAGTCTGGGATTATACTGGGCGAGAGTGGGTGGCTGGTTTCATCTACCGCCATTGCGGTTCTTTTGGACGCCCCCCCTCCCTCTTCACTTCGACTTGGCCTCTTCTCCCGCACTCTCCTGCTGCCGCTATGGGGCCTTTCATTAATTGATACCTGGCTCTTTTCAAACGTGGCTTTTGGACTGTATTTTTATTTTCATCTATTAAGCCCACCGCCACCCAAAGCTGTCCCAAGCCTGTCGCCTCAGATAGTGCCATCACTTAGTCCATCTTATTTCTGGCACTTCAAATCCCGGATAGGCGGGGCACTCAGAGACTGGCTCTCTCCCAGTGACTACCATCCCTGGCCCCGGTTGGAGCCCCCTCAACTTCTCCTTCTCTATGTTCTTTCTCACTTCGTCTTTTCAAGAAATACCATCGCTGCAGTGAACATGAAAAAGCTTTGTTATACTGGCAATGACTGCAGCTTGTTTCCTATACACGGACTTAGGACCTTCGGCCTTGGGTGCCTTTGTTGGGACTTGGAGGAAGGGAGAGGGATGGAGCAGCTCCAATGCCGGCTGGCGACTCCCCGGGGGAGAGCCTTCTCTGTTGCAGCTCCAGCCCTCTGGAACGAGCTCCCCATGGAGATCCGGACCCTTACTACTCTCCCGGCCTTCCGCAAAGCCACTAAGATCTGGCTGCTACGGCAGGCTGGAGGGCTGTTGAAATAGCCAGCCCCACTGTAACTATGAATGTTGTGTATTTTAAACTGTTGTTTGTCTGTCTGTCTATTTATCCCCTTCCTCTGTTTATTGTAAGCCGCCCAGAGTCCTTCGGGAGTGGGCGGCATACAAGACCAACAAATAAATAAATAAACAAACAAACAAATAAATAAATAAATCATATGCTTGTAACAAAGGTAGCTGTGAGATCCACTACTTCTGCCAAAATGACAAAACGAGGAAAATTCTGCCACTTTCCTAGAGGCCTGCAATGTCACGGTGCATATGAAAAGGGACAGAACTTGTGTCATGTCATTGCGATGTCTGGTTTCTTATCTGCTTCCCTGAAGATGCATTTGTATTCTCTCTAGAAAGTAGAAGTTGGCTGGGAAAGGACAGCTGGTATTTGTTTTCCAAAGCATCTTCTGAACTCTCACCATTATCTTTAGAGATATGACTCAGTGCTTCTGAAAGCAGTCCAAATCATCTGGCTGATTCCAGCACAATTTGTTATAGTCACTGTTCTATCTTTTTTTCCCCTGTTCATGTCTTGTCAATCGCTTGCCCAAACCACTGATATAACAAATTGCCTGATAATTCTTTGTATGCATAATTTAAGTGAAGCTTGTCCTTGCCCTGTCTCTTCTTGCTTTCTTGAGATAGGCCCACATTGACTGATCCTTCCCAAAAGATTCTGCCTCCATTAATTTGTTATCTCTCTTATACACACCCAGATCCATGTGATTGGACCAATGGTGATGACTGGATGGCAAGAGTCACATTCCACCATGGCATTTAATTTTGAGCTGATTTCCTTTTCTCTTGTAGATTGTCCCATCAGCATATACAGCCAATTGGAACTTCAGGTTATCAGTCTTGAGACTGAGCTTTGCATATATCTTTATCCAGAACACAATTGCCTAAAGTCCTATAGAGGCTTCCCATAAATGATCATCTTCTGTGGATCTACTTCAACATTCCTAACTCTGTCGAGAACCAGAGCACAGCCCCAATAAACTGTACGGCTTTCTCCTGGCCATTTTTGCTATTTTCATCATAATCCTGTTTCTTTCTTCTTATTTTGGTTTAATTAGCGTATTGGTGCTCCCAAAGCCTCAAACTAACATATAATTCATAAAATGTGAGAAAACCATTGGAATTAATGAATAGATCTGTGCATTGAGCCAAGCTACTTTTACTTTTGCTATATTGTGCCCTGACCTGACATGATAGGTATAGAGTGAATGTAGAACCAATGGGGTGACTGATTAACCTCTTCCCCTTTGTGGAATATTAAAAAAATCACTATAGAGCAGAACTGAGTGTGATAAATGTACAGGCAGAACAATATGGAGTGATGCCAAGACATTAACATTAATAAAATATCTATTATAAATAGGACTAAGCTAAAAATATCCACATTTTAAACAAGAGTATTCAGTGCCTTCTTTGGCCTAATTTGTCCTTTGGTGACATTATCATGAAATTCATTCTGATAGTCTGTCATCAGAAATTTTTACTACCAGTTCTGTGGGCATGGCTTGACGGGCATGGCAGAGGAAGGACCCCATTCCAGGAGAAGGTTACTGCCAAATCCCATTCCCTCCCTATAAGCTGGGACTCGGGAGGCAGAGAATAGATGGGGGTGGGGCCACCCAGAGGTGGCATTTACCGGTTCTTTGAACTACTCAAAATTTCCACTGCTGCTTCTCCTGAACTAGTCAGAACCTGCTGAATACCATCTCTGCTGAGCATCAACTCAACCATTACACAATTCCTGATTGGCTGAAATCAAAGTGTAATTATTCCTCCAAGAGGCAGCATCCAAGAGAGAAGCTGGCACTGAAATATCAGCCAGCTAGGTGGGGGGGGGGATGCATTGTCTTGCATGTGCCCACTGGAGTTTCATTTTCCACTAAAAACAGGACAGGGACTACAAACTTCAACATTCCCAACAGGCAAAAAATGAGTTGCTGCAGGTGTTCAAAGCTATTTCCCCCCTGTCTTTCTCCTGAAGTATCTTGGAAGAGATTCAGAAGAAGAAGAAAATAGCTGCTTTGCAGGACTGAAGCTAAAACAGCTGGAAACAGGAATTTTTGTTCCACTCTTGCCCACATGCAACAAATTGAAACTTTTTTTTACTTTTGTAAGCACTCCCAACAAAATAGTTATGGCATCCCAACATTTAACACAATATAAGAATCTCTTCACAGAGAAGCAAAGCATTTTACATAATCTTAAACAGAAATTCAATATTAAAAAAATGGGAACCTCAAACTGCAGAGATTCAAGCTTCTGGAAAGAGAGAGAAAATCCTCAAAATGATAGAAAATCAAGTGGTGGAAATATAGTACTTTGCTTTACTTTAATTAAGTTAAACTTATGGGTTGCAAGCTTGAAAAGGTTTATATTGGAATCAAATATCTCAATAGGCAATTTTGTCTGGTGTTGTCTATCTTAAACTTGCTTACTTAAAACCTGCTATAAAAACAATTCTAGCAAACCTGCAGAAGATGTAGTTAAAACAATTCTCCTATTGAAGTTAAATTACCCTATATTTCATTCAAGACAGGTTAAAGAAAACACAAATAACATTGTACAGTTATCTTGCAAACACTGATACATTCTATACCAAGGAAATATCCTGGAAAAGGATACAATTGCTTAATACCAAACTTTTGAAGTACATTCCAATCATCTGCCTTAGCTGCTTCTTAATTGGTTGTTTTCTTTGTGGCAACTATATATGATTCATATATGTCCCTATTGAGCTAAAGGCCTCCAAAGACAGACAAAATGGTAGAGAGAAACACAGTAGAATCAGTAGATCACAACAAGTCTAGACCAGACATGTCAAGAGTAGAGTGAATTGTCTTAACCAATTGGTTGTCCAAACAACAGTTCCAGAGATGTTGCATTTATAAGATCATGTAGGTATACAGGAAAATGTGTAAATTGAGAGGGGAAAGGTTGATGATATGGTGTGTGTGTGTGTGTGTGTGTGTGTGTGTGTGTGTGTGTGTGTGTGTGTGTAGATCCCAGTGGAGGTAAATCATGAAAAAGCAGATGGATTTCAAATGTAAAGTGCTTGGTTGGGCTTCCCATTCATTCCATTCCACAGTTATCACTATGGCTCTTTTTCAACTCAAATTTAATTTCTGAATAGTAGTCACCAGCAGGGTGGGGCAGCACTTTCAGAATGTGAATTTAGCTAATGCAGGATCTATTGCAATCCCAATTTCCAAAGTGAAAAGGAAGGGTGGGGGGAGAGATAGGGGAGCCCACAAAAAACAAAGAGTCTGAAGAAGCTCCCTAGTAGTCAGAACAAAATATTTTCAGAGCATGGATTGAATTTTACCAAAGAATGTTATGGTTTTGGTCCTTCTGATTCCAAACACAACATTTTCAAGCGGCATGGGAGGTGTGTAGATGATTGCTCTATTTTTTCCCCAATTTATATTCTGATTTTTTATTCAATCAACCCCTCAAAACAGCCAACAAAAATCCCCCCCCAAAAAAAACAGAATATAAAAGGACCCTTTTTCAGTGTTTAAATTAATAATAATACCAAATACATTTCCAGCTTTTCAGCTTTAATATTTTCTAGTGAGATGATTTTCTTCATGTCAACATTTCTTCCATGTTTTAAACAGAGTCAGCACCATCGTCCAATAACCCAGTCCGACAAGGACAGGACATTCAGATATTGCTGAAGTTTAGCCTCAAACAACCTTCATCACTGCTCATACTAGAAGCAGCTACTAAGAGCTGTGATTCAACACATTTGGCAGACTGGAAGATATAAAAGATAATCCCCAGGTTAAAATTCTGCATTTACTATTCCAAATTCAGTGTCAAAAGAGGGGAGAGGGAAATCTAGAACAGAAGTGGGACTTCTGTGGTTATTATTGGACAATAGATTCTGTCTTTATGGCATTATTTGTTGAGGGATCAAGGAAAACACCAATAGGCAATGCATGAAGGGTTGTAGTGCTTGCAATCTTATTCCTAACACCAGAGGTGGGTTCCTACCAGTTCACACCTATTCGGTAGAACTGGTTCGTCAAATCTACCGAACCGGTTAGAAGAGGTTTCACCAGTGGACCCGGAAAGCAGGCCACACCTACAGAAGAGGTTCCAAAAATTTTCAAAAACCCACCACTGCCTAACACCAAATCTGATGACTCCTTCTCTACCTGTCCTATTATCTTGTCACAAAAGAATAGAGCTGGAAGAAACCTTGGAGATCTTCTAGTCCAACCTCCCCCCCCCACTCAAACAGGAGACCCTATACCATTTCAGACAGGTGGCTGTCCAGTCTCTTCTTTAAAACCTCAAGTGATGAATCACGCAGAACGTCTGAAGGCAAGCTGTTCCACTGGTTAATAGTTCTCCCTGTTAGGAAGTGTGGTCAAGGCAAGGCAGGCCTCTAGGGAGTTCTTTATTTCTCTTAATAAATGTTTCAGCCAAAGGCCCTCCAACAACACGCTACCCTGCAGGCAGCCACTCTCAGGCTTCCAAACATAGTTCCAGTAGTACAAAGAAAGCCTCATAGGAGCAGGCTCACAGGGCAAGTTTTGGTTTCCAAATCCAACCCACCAGGCAGAGTCAAGGCAAGAAACTCAGAAAAAGAAACAGTTCACAGAAAAGAAGCAGTTCTAAAGCCCCAGTGAAGCAGAGGCCAAGCGCAGGCCACAAGAGAAGGGCTAGGTCAACACCAAATGCAAAGCCCAATCTTCCAAGTAAGGCAAGGCAAACGGAGTCAAAGCCGGGGGAGTGTAAGCCAAAGCAAACAATTGTTCCTGGCAAAGTCTAACTCCCCATGGCTCCTCCTTAAGTTACTCCCTTCCAGGTGTTCCTTGTGAGGAGGGGTGGGGTGACCTTCTCCTGAGTAGCTTTGCAGCCCTTCTCTGGGCTTCCCTATGCTCCACTCTCCTTGCCCTTAGATCAGTGGTTCCCAAACTTGGCAACCTTAAGACTTGTGGACTTGTGGCTGGAGAATTCTGGGAGTTGAAGTCCACAAGTCTTAAAGTTGCCAAGTTTGGGTACCACTGCCTTAGATCAATGGAGTAGACAGCTGTTCCTGATCAGAGGAGATTGGCTGCCTATCAGCACCACTGCTGGTCAGTAGCCAGTCTTCCTCTGTGTCTGGGCAGGCAGGCAGCTCTCTGTCTGGTCGGCTACCTCCTCCAATGCCTGAGGGTCCCAGGACAGCATCGTCCTCAGCCCCTGGTGGGTCTTCCATGTTGGACAGTCCTAGTTCCATCTCCTCCTCCTCCCCCGAACAGAGTTCTGAGGGAGCCATGACAGGAAGTTTCTCCTTAGGTTGCTACTCTCCTTGATTAGTTTCCATCCAATTGTTTCTTTTCTTGCCTTCTGGGGCTTTGGAAAATAAGTTGACCTCCCCCCTCTTCTTTGTGGCAGCCTCTCAAATACTTGAACACGGCTATCATGTCACACACAGACACTCATCATGTCTTGGTGCCAAACTGATTAAAAACCTGAAAGTGTGGCTTTTTCCTATCTTCAGTCTGTTCCCACAGATTCAGGATGGTGATGCAGTTCAGAATGTAAAGCTGCTTTAAGCCAGCCTGTTTTGCCATGGCTCCTATGGAAAGCATATCACTTTTCCCTCTATTAGGAAGAAACTTTCCATGGGCAGCAAGGAGAACGCTCCTTGTTAGGTACAGAGCTGTGGGGCACGGTGTGCAAGGGATGCACCGCTCTTGGGACTCGAGACAGCTCTCCCTGTGACAGGTAACTGATTGGATTAAGAGGCCTGGCTGACAGCATGTCTGTTCAGCCACGCTGGCTAATCAACCTCCCTATCCTGCTTGCTAATAAATCCTGCACCAGGGACCATTCCGCTTGATGATCTCTCCTTGGGGAGTTTTTAAGGCTTCTCTGAGAGAAAACTACTCTGAGTCTATTAAAAATTGGAGCTGTGCAGTTGTCAGGTAGTCCCAAGGAGTCACGGGAAGTGCCCATCACCCAGGTGGAGGTACCTATTACATATTCAAGCAACCACGACCGGGAAGAGAATGGGGTGAATGGGGAGAAAACAGAAATTACAATCAAGTTGATGGAACATACACCAACATTTTTATAACACTGAGTCTGTCACATCAGCAAGGCAGGGGCGGGGGAAGCAATAGACCTCTCGCAACACAGGAGATCCCAAGGCAGAAAATGTGTTTGTCCTCTTTACAGACAGATTAAACTGACAATAATTGTTCCTTGGCTCAAAGCAGGGGTGAAATTCAGCAGGTTCTGGAGAACCGGTAGTGGAAATTTTGAGTCGTTCAGAAAACCGGCAAATACCATCCCTGGCTGGCCCCAGGAGTGGGGTGGGAATGGAGATTTTGCAATACCCTTCCCCTGCCATGCCCACCAAGTCACACCCACACAACTGGTAGTAAAAAAAAAATGAATTTTACCACTGGCTCAAAGGTAAAAAAAAAAAAACACAACCAAAACCCTCCAAAGCTGCTGCCTATATTTTCTAAAGCAGTCATTCTTAAAGTGCTAAGAGCAAGTTATCTCTTGACCCTCAAGATATGTATTGTTGTCCCAATAATGCCTTCATATGAGCATTTGACTTGATTGGCTGTGAGGTAGAAGGGAAGCAGAGAAGAAGCTTTGTCCTTGAAATCATTTTGTTGCCAACAAGCTCTGGAAGGATTCAACTTTTAAATAAATTGAAAGGCTGTAATGGTTAGATGTGTGAGAGATGCATACATAAAGTTTTAATTATTTTACTGGATTGGCCATTAGAGTATGAGATAAAAAGATACCTAAAGATAAGGCAAATGTAACCAGAAGATATATGAGAGAGAGAGAGAGAGAGAGAGAGAGAGAGAGAGAGAGAGAGAGAGGGAGGGAGGGAGGGAGGGAGGGAGGGAGGGAGGGGGAGGGAGGGAGGGAGGGAGGGAGGGAGAGAGAGAGAGAGAGAGAGAGAGAGAGAGAGAGAGAGAGAGAGAGAGAGAGAGAGAGAGAGAGAGATGTTTCCATCTCTGTTTAACTGCTATGGATTTATTTTCTTCCATTGGCACAGAAGAACATTAAAAACTAATTGCATTGGTTACTTAAGAAAGAAAAGTTAATGAATTTTAGTTCACTGAGAGCTGCCTCTTAAATAGGATCGTGAAAAATGTTGATCTTATTTCCAAGGCGCTAAAGCCAATCCAGTATTATTTTCTTAGTATTATTACCATTTGCATTACAAATTAACAGTAGAAAATGTTTACAATGTACTCTACAATGGTCTATAGCTAAGTGCTCCAAAATAAGATACGATTGGGCATTTTACTAACAAGAAACAATTAAAACAACTACCAAAATAAGTTAGAGGAGCAAATCACTTCCATAATGAGAATAAAAAAGCTGAGGGAATGAGAAAAAAACTTCTAGATCTCCATTTTGTCTTCTTACAACAATCTACCATTTCACACATTTCTTCTTTTTTTGTCCCCTTTTGGCTGACATGGTTAGTATTACTTGGACTGGCTAATAATTCATGGCCTCAAAAGTTACTCAGCTTATTTTGTATAACTAGTATTAACTGGGAATTTAACTGGAATGATGTTCCCATATTTAGATAAATTGGCCCACTGCATCTAACTGATTTAAGGTCCCTCCTCTCTCTCATTACTGACAATCACTGTCACCAACAGACATCTCACCATATTCTGCAGGGATCTTTCATGGCTCTCCAAATATAGTTAAATTACAGCTTCTGTTAGACCTAACCATCATGGCCTAGGAGCTGCGATCCTAGAACTTTCAGATCAGATCTTGACCATCTTTCATTGTCATTTTCTGGTAGGGTCCAAAAAGCTAGAAAAAAAAGCCAAATATCAAAGCCCCCCCCCCCTCCTTCAATGTTTAGCTCACTGAAGAATGCCAACAAGAAATCGTAGTCAACTGTATGAAAAGTACTGAATATTTAGGAGTATAAATTAGGTCACATTTCATGTTTATCAGTAAAGAGCATAGCAGCCATCTCTGTGATAAATCCAGAATAGAAAGAATCAACTCATCCTGAAGCTGTGACAGCCCTACAGTAGTCTGAGAAGGTTTCAATGTTAACCTGAAATACTAAACACTACTTAATAATTGTTTAAATCATCTGGATTTAATGTTGGCTTTTAAAGTGAGGACCTCACTATTACCTTTTTTTTTAATATGATGGAGAATTTAACCTGCAAAAGAGAAGTCATTATAATCTGAGTAACGGTTGGCAGCTCTTAGAGGCCCTTATAAACTAAGCCAAACAAATAATGGTGCAAACAGATCTTTGGCAATCTAGCAAATATTTTCTGGCATCTACAATTGTCTCATTTATGCCAAAAAGGCTTTCAGGTGTAGCTCAGTGTTCTGGTTTTAACCTATGAAGTCTTCTACATCTCTACACTGTGGACAGTCTTCACTTACTAGAACTTCCCATGAGAAAGTTCTGGTTATATTTTACTCACATGCAATGGGATGAATCAGGGTCATGAGATATTGTTTCTCAGTCACTACTCCAGCATTATCAAATAGCTTGATTGTGCTAGTTATTATTTCTTATTGTAATTCCAATTTTAATTTTTAGGGTGCAGACTTAAATGTAAAGATAAAAGTTTCCTGTCCAGCTGTGCAGAGTCTGGGGTGCAGGGGTGAGCTTCTGTTCTTTGTCCCAGCTCCTGCCTACCTAGCCGTTTCGAAAGCATGCAAATGCAAGTAAATAAATAGGTACCGCTTTGGTGGGAAGATGACAGCATTCAGTGTGTCTTTGGCATATAGTCATGTTGGCCACATGACTATGGAAAATGTTTTCAGAAAATAGTGGCTCCCTCCATTTCTTGGCCAAGGGAGGATGCTGACTACAGAAATTTAAATTGATTGTAATTTTTTAGTAGCTTGCTGTGGATTACTATGAGTCTTCATTGATTTGGAAGGATACATCTATAACACATAAATTTTGGCAATTCTAAAAGTATAAATTTTGGATTGGTGCATTATTGTGGATCATAATACCTATCTTTTCATTGTGGCAAATGAATTTCTGAAAACTGTGGAGTACAAACAAATATAGGATTGCAGTGCTTACAGTGGTGAAATTCAAATTTTCTTACTACCACCAGTTCTGTAGGTGTGGCTTGGTGGGGATGGCAGGGGAATGATACTGTAAAATCTCCATTCCTTCTTTGTCATTTTGTCATTTTTGTCATTTTATTAAGATTTATAGGCCGCCCTTTTCCCTGAGGGGACTCAGGGCGGCTTACAATCAAAGGGAAGGGGGTGCAATATCAAAGACAAACAATATGTGAACAAAAGAAAGAAAATAATAAAAACACAACTTGCATTCAACAGTCAACACTCGGGCGGGTAAATTGGGAACCTATCCCCAGACCTGATGGGAGAGCCAGGTCTTGAGGGCTGTGCGGAAGGTCTGGATGGTGGTGAGGGTACGGATCTCGACGGGGAGGTCGTTCCACAGGGTCGGAGCTGCAACAGAAAAGGCTCTCCTCCGTGTAGTCGCCAGTCGACATTGACTGGCAGATGGAATGCGGAGGAGGCCCAGTCTGTGCGATCTAATCGGTCGGAGGGAGGTGATCGGCAGAAGGCGGTCTCTCAAGTACCCAGATCCACTACCATGGAGTGCTTTAAAGGTGGTCATCAATACCCTGAAGCGCACCCGGAGATCGACAGGTAGCCAGTACAGCTCGCGGAGGATGGGTGTAACGTGGGCGAACCGCGGTGCGCCCACTATCACTCGCGCGGCTGCATTCTGGACTAACTGCAGTCGCCGGATGCACTTTAAGGGCAACCCCATGTAGAGCCCTCCAGGGGAAGGATACTGCAAAATCTCCATTCTCTCCCCACTCTGGGGCCAGCCAGATGTGGAATTTGCTGGTTCTCCGAACTACTCAAAATTTCCACTACTAATCTCCAGAACCTGTCAGAATCTGCTGGATTTTACCCCTGAGTGCTTACCAAACATAAGTTTAAATAAGAGTTATTACAAGTGTTCAAAGAGGTAGACTCAAATGCAGAATATAACATCACTCCTTTACTCATAATATGCCCACAAATATTAATTTAAAATATGCTCTCATCATGATGTCTCTATAATTCCATTTCTTTCTTTCTTTCTTTCTTTCTTTCTTTCTTTCTTTCTTTCTTTTTCTTTCTTTCTTTCTTTTTAAAGCATGGTAGAAGCCATATGGCCAGCCATGGGTGGAACAACCCCATTTGATAGTATACCAATGTGTATACATACACATCCATAAATAAAGAGCATCCATATTTAAACTTTTCTGAGGTGAACTACCTCCACCTCCCTCCCCATATTTTCTAAGTCAAAATGCCAGGACAGGAAGTGATAAGAATCCCTTCTGCAGCAGGATAAGAAGGAACATTACAGGACAATCCTGTATAGACATTCCAAAATAGTGGGACCTTCTCCACAGAGAATAGTATGTATTAAGCAGTGATGGGTTCCGGATCACGTTCCAACCGGTACAGTTGGAATGGGTCCGGCGTCACCCACATGGCCGCACGGTGCACGCACACAGGTGCGTGGTGCACGCATGTGTCGTACCTGCCTGCGACACCTACGCAAGCGTCCGCAATGCTCCAGCTGCTTGGTGGAGCGTCACACAGGGGCTGTACGCGCCATGCGTGTGCATGGAAGCACCAAAAGCTTAAAGGATAGGTAAGGAACTTGGGTGGGCAGGTGGGCCCTCTGGAGAACTGTACCAGAACGGTACCCGGTGCTTCGGACAGGCTCCGATATGCCCGTACTGGGACGTACCGCCTACAACCCACCACTGGTATTAAGTATTAAGGAGTATTAATAGTATTAAGGAGAATCTCATATTTTCTCTCTTGATTGTACAATTAGATTAGATAGAACTAGAGCTTGTATTGCAAAACCTTTCAAAGATGCTAACCATGGGGCTTGAGAGAGTTCACATTTATAGAGTCCAAACCACCAACTGACTTTCAAACAAATTAATTTTCTATAGAGGAAAAGTAGGCATGCAACTAAATGTGAGAACCTATTGATGCAATGCTCACCCCACCTAGATCTTGTTTTTTAGCTAAGTTATTAAAGGCAGGACAAGTCTTCCATGCTGTTATTAGGAGCCCTGGTGGTGCTGTGGTTAGAATGCAGCATTGCAGGCTAACTCTGCCCACTGCCAGAAGTTAGATGCTGATGGGCTCAAAATTGTCTCAGCCTTCCATCTTTCCGAGGTTGGTGAGGATCCAGATTGTTGCATGCAATATGTTTATAGTGTAAAGCACTGTGAGGTGGTATGCAAGTCTAAGTGCTAATGCTATTTTCCCATTATACCTCCCATTGTTGTAGTAGTGAATTCTTAGATTGAGGAGGATGGACTAGATAACCTTGTGATCCAACCCCTTATGATGATGATGATGTTGTTGTTGTTGTTGTTGTTCTTCTTCTTCTTCTTCCTCTTCCTCTTCTTCTCCTCCTCCTCTTCCTCCTCCTCCTCCTCCTCCTTCTCCTTCCTCTTCTTCTTCCCCTTCCCCTTCCTCTTCCATTTCCAATCATAGATATCCCTGCATCCACTCACACACTATTGGAATATAATAACCTTATATCTGAGACCTTGTCTTTTGGCCTACATTATATTTCACTGTCTGGTATATTGGCAGCACTATATAAATGACTTATTATGTATGACTATACAAATGAATGAGCTTAGTTACACCAAGAGACTTTTCTTACTGAATGCTTTGATCTCTTTACAAAATCAATGGATCCCTTTCATAGCCAAAAAAAAAAAAAACCCCAACAGAAAAGCTCCAGGAAACGTGTCTTTCTTTTTTAAAGCTTTCATTCACTCACCTTTCTTCCTTTTCACTCATCTCTTCATCTCATTCTGCCAAAAAAAAAGAAAAAAAGAAAAAGAAAAGAAAAAAGAAAAAAAGAGGAAATTCACAAGACAGTAGAGTTAAATCTGGAAGGCAAACACCAAACCATCTTTTGGATGAATGATGGCCTCTTCACCCACTTTGCATATTTATTGGCATTTGTCATGGTCTCCAGCCTTTTAGAATATCAGAATGTTCCACTTTAAAAATCTTATTTGCACTTTTTAGTCATGGAAGGATATTGTGAAATGCCTTATTCACTTCCATTGATTTTGTGCTTTTAAGGGTATCATATAAAACTCTTTAATAGGTAAAACCAACCTACCTGAAAATGGATTCTATATACCCTGTAACAGATTAAGACTAGTACATTGGTGTCATATTAAGTGAAAAAGCAGATTATAGGCTGGGCTGTTTGTTTGCCATGCATCTGTGCACTGGGCATTTTGCAGGTTGTAAGTCATGACTTGCTACAGCTTTTGTTTTCCTTTTTTAAGAGCATGTTTCTAGTCCTCAGTTTTGAGACACTGAGAACTTGCTCACTGCAGCTCTGAAAGGCAAGAGAGTTAATACATTCTCTATGACAATTTGTTTTTTTGTATTATTGCAGTGCATCACTTATTTATTTATTTATTTATTTATTTATTTATTTATTTATTTATTTATTTAACTTGTATGTTGCCAAAAGTTCATGGTGCATCTTCTTTTTAAAATTTCCCTTCCTTCTCCTCTTATGCTTTAACGAAGAGAGCACAAGATTGATAAACGCCAGGATAAATGATGGGTGTGAGTTTAAATGATGGGTGACTATATAGCTTTACTTAGCTAGCAGTGGTGGGATTCAAATAATTTAACAACCGGTTCTCTGCCCTAATGACCATCTGGGTAGGTGAGGTTCGGTGGTCATGTGACTGGGTAGGTGTAGCCAACTCAAGGTCACTCAGGTCGATGCATGCTTCGCCTTAGCTGTTACAATGTAATAAGAGTTAACTGGAAAAGCAGTTTCGGTAAGCAGGTCAATAAAGATCAGGCTAGAAACAACACTAGGATGTTTCCTTCCTGCCTTCCTTACAGGATTAGCCCTGTAAAGTGGAAAAAAACAAAAGGAGATTTCTTCCAACAATTGGTTCTCTGAACTACTTAGAAAGTTACCAACCGGTTCTCCCATATAGGTGCGAACTGGCTGAATCCCACCACTGTTAGCTAGGCTCTAGAGCATTTTAAAATGCAGAGCATTATCTTTGGGCATAATCCCCGAGAGATCTCTGTAGTTAGTGCTATTTCAAATTAAATAAATGAACATGCCATGCATTTATCCTTATGAAGTTGTTGCAGGCTGTATTGTGCTAATCATACTGTGAGGCACTTAATCATTTGTTAATACCATTTAGTTTTTCTCCGCTCTTTTCCTAAGAAAGCCACGATGGTCAGTGTTAATTCTTAAAAAAAAACCACGGATCTCCAGAGGTGGGATTCTACCAGTTTGGGCGAACTGGTAGCTCCAACGATCAGCTGGGAGGAGACCAGTTCACTCCGACGATCAAGTGGGCCCACCTGCCCCTGTGCTTTACTGACCTTTATCTTCTCAGTTGAGTCGATTGCTGCTTCTCAGCTGTTTTCCTCCCCAGCAGTAATGAGGAAGGTAATTTTTCTCTAAACTGTGCCCATGCACACAGCGAAGGACACGATTACCGAACCGGTTGTTAAACCAATAGGATCTTACCACGACATATCTCTTAAACTAAGCCTGGAGGTTTTCTCTGTAAAATGCAATATCCAGAGAGTACATGCAAGAACTGACATTCCTACTTCTTTTGCATCATAATCTATGGAAAAATGCTTTGCTAAAACTGCAGTGTACAATTTGTGCCCCATAGGATTCAGATTCACCAGATCCTGAGAATGTTGGTGGGGTTAACCCATCCTCCTTCACCGTCTCCCTTTGACATCCTCCATGCTCTCTGGCTTTTCCTCATGCTGTTTCTCTGAACCATTTCCCCCATCCTCAACATCTGGTTCCGCAGCTCCATCAGAAGCAAGGGTCTAAGTAGTATTACCTGCCCCTATCAGCTTATTGGGTCCTTTTCCCACCTCAGGCAGCAAATTCCTGCACAAGAGACTTAAATTTAATTCATCTAACTGTGGCTTTGACCCCACATTTTATCTTTTTGATATAATCCTGTCCCTTCAGCCTCAAGTCTTTTAGCACCCACAAGAGATCTAAGTCTAGCCTACTTTGAATTCCATTAACTGTTATCTACTGCCAATTTGCTTTGACGGTTAGTGATCCAGCCATCTTGAAAAACTACCGTCCTGTTTCCAACCTTTCTTTTTTGGGGAAGGTTGTTGAGAAGGTGGTGGCACTTCAACTCCGATGGACCTTGAATGAAGCGGATTATCTGGATTCCTTTCAGTCTGGTTTCAGGTCTGGGTACAGCACAGAAACCGCTTTGGTCGAGCTGATCAATGATCTCTGGCGGGCCAGGGATAGAGTGCATTCCTCTATCCTGGTGCTTCTCGACCTCTCAGCGGATTTCGATACCATGGTATCCTTCTGTGACGTCTGGAGGAGGCGGGAGTGGGAGGCACCATTTTACGGTGGTTCTCCTCTTACCTCTCCGGTAGGTCGCAGTCGGTGTTGGTCGGGGGACAGAGGTCGACCCCTAGGCCCCTCAAGTGTAGGGTGCCGCAGGGTTTGGTCCTGTCCCCCCTCCTATTTAACATCTACATGAAACTGCTGGGTGAGATCATACGACGGCACGGGATAAAATACCATCAATATGCAGATGATATGCAATTGTATCTATCTGCCCCATGCCAGCTCAGTGTCGTGGCGGACGTGATGTGCCAATGCCTGGAAGCTGTCAGGATCTGGATGGGGATGAACAAATTGGTGCTCAATCCCACTAAGACCGAGTGGCTTTGGATGTTACCCCCGAAGGACAGTTCAGACAGTCCATCCTTGATCCTGGGGGTCGGTGGGTGAAGACTTACACCCCTCAGAGAGGGCCCGCAATTTGGGGGTCCTCCTGGATTCACAGCTAACACTGGAACACCATCTGTCGACTGTGACCAAGGGGGCCTTTGGCCAGGTTCGCCTGGTACACCAATTGCGGCCCTACTTGGACCGGGGGGCACTTCAAACGGTCATTCACGCCCTTGTCACCTCAAGTCTGGATTATTGCAATACACTCTACATGGGGCTACCCTTGAAAAGCATTCGGAGACTACAGCTAGTCCAGAATGCAGCCGCGCGAGCGATTTTGGGTGTACCAAGATACACCCATATTACACCTGTCCTCCGCGAGCTGCACTGGCTGCCAATTGGTCTCCGGATGCAATTCAAGGTGTTGGTTATTACCTTTAAAGCCCTATATGGCTCAGGACCAGCGTATCTGCGAGACTGCCTATTGCCACACACCTCCCAATGGCCGATAAGATCCCACAGGGTGGGCCTCTTTCAGATGCCGTCAGCCGGACAATGTCGTCTGGCGGGCCCCCGGAGGAGAGCCTTCTCTGTGGCTGCTCTGACCCTGTGGAACCAGCTACCCCCAGAGGTCTGGACCTTACCCACTCTCATGGCCTTCAGAAAAGCTGTTAAAACCTGGCTGTTCCGGCAGGCCTGGGGCTGTTGACCTTATTGTTAAGGTCCAGCCCCAATCAGAAATGTATGCATGTTGGGAATTTTTAAATTATTCTTTTATTTTGCTTCTCTTTTTTTTTCTTTCTTTGTAAGCCGCCCAGAGTCCTCCGGGATTGGGCAGCCTAGAAATTTAACAAATAAATAAATAAAATAAATAAGTTTAGATTCTTGTAAAGAGCAGCAGTATGCAATAAACATATATTCATCTGAACTACTCATACTTCTGATTTCCTGCCCTTGACACCATCCATGGAAATGCATCAGGTGACTTCAAGTCAGTTGCTCTGTCTTAACTAACCTACCTTGAAAAGTAATTATGGGAATAAAATGAAGGAAGACATTTGAGCTCTTAAAAGAAAGGTGGGATATACAGATCACGTAAGAAATATATACTGTACTTATATAGATACTTGATATATTGTAAGGACTGATGCTGAAAGATCTTTAGAGTAGAGTAGAGTAGAGTAGAGTAGAATAGAATAGAATAGAATAGAATAGAATAGAAAACAGAGTTGGAAGTGACCTTGGAGGTCTTTTAGTCCAACTCCAAACCTATACCATTTCAGACAAATGGTTGTCCAATCTCTTCTTAAAAACTTCCAATGAATTCTTGGCTACAATTAAAGTTATAAGCCAGAAGTTACATATCTATAACAACTTGGCTACCATACATCTACTTTTAGTTTTAGTTATAATTTGTTTCTATTATTATTTTATTGTGATTTTATACATTGGTATATATTTATGGTTTTATTTCAATGTTGTAAGCTGCCCAGAGTCACCTTGCAGTGAGATGGGTGGTGAACAAATTTAATAAATGATCAACACTTGAACTTTCCCCAAACCGTTCCCTTATCTTCTGCAAGTGCAGATTCACAATGCACTGTAGATGAAAGATGAAACATGGTTTCTTCAGTGCCTTCTACCTTCCAGGTAGCAAGGGTAAATTGTTTGCTTGCTCACTGTTTCCTAATACTGTCTTTCCTTCTCTTGGGATGGTGCTGGAAGGTCATGAGACCAAAGGTGGAAGGCCTCATACAGCTTAACTAACTTACAAGCATTCATAACTAACCTGTATGAACATGTTTAGGGCTAATGACCAGTTTAATGAAATGTCATGCCAGAATGATCTGTTCATCTGCAAATGGAACTATTGAAAGCAGTTATGCCAGAATGCACAGGAAGGCATTCAATTTCAGACCAGCACTATTGCATCAAAGGTGGGCATAAAATGGATGGGAGGTCATGAGGAATGAGACCAGATGACCAATTGTTAAATTGCTCATTCTCATGGTTACAGGTAGCTGAAGTCAAGTAGCTGGTCTTCATAGCAGATAAAAACAATGTATTCCTATGCCCCTCTTTTTTTTAAAAAAGAGAGCTAAAATTGTAATATTTACTAATACCCAATTTAAACTAATTGACACATACTGGTTAAGTGGTTGTCAGATTATCTTACCCTATTGTTCTGCTTAGTAGTAGAAGATAAAGGAGGAAAAAGAGGAAAAGAAATAGAAAGAATTCAGCGCTTTATTAAGTTTTCTCTCCAACATTCTATTCTACCCAGTGGTGGGTTGCAGGCGGTACGCCCCAGTACGGGCCTACCGAAGCCAGCCTGGAGCACCGGATACCGTTCCAGTACGGTGCTCCGGAAGGCCCACCCGCCCGCCCGAGCTCCTTACCTGTGTTTTAAAGCTTCTGTGCTGCCGCACACATGCAGCTGGAGCATCACAGAGAGGCTAAGACATATGCACGCGCTGCATGCATGTGCGCACATGCTGCGCATGTCCATGAGGACACTGCTGCCCCCATTCCAACCATACTGGTTGGAATGGGATTTGAAACTCACCACTGATTCCACCTCTTGCCATCTTCCAATGACTCATTTCTGCAGAGAAGAAAATGAAAATTTGCCAACCTGCTCTTCTTTACATCTGCACTAAGAGGTAAGTAATCTTACATTCTCTGCTATTTTAATCATTTCTGAATAGGACTAATTAGGCAAGAAATTTGGGATTTTAACTCTTTATGTGTTCGTAACCTGTAGCTGAACAAGCTGTAAATAAATGAAAAGAAACTATGATACACAGTGCCTTGTTGGTGTAAGGCAGGGGTCGGCAACCTTAAACACTCAAAGAGCCACAAAGATCCTAACTGGAATCGGTCTGTTCAATTCTGGAGCCGACCAGAAGTCCGGTTCCCCCACCATAGAGTCTCCTCTTAGCACGGTATCCTTTTTCTTCTGCTGACTGGAAGTCTGGTTCCCCCACCATAGACCCTCCTCCTATGCGGCATCCTTTTTCCTCTACCTGTCCTAACTGAAAGCCCTATCAATTGTGGAGCTGACTGGTGACAGGGAGCCGCAGCAGAGGAATGAAAGAGCCCCTTGCGGCTCCAGAGGTTGCTGACCCCTGGTGTAAGGTATGTATGTATGTCATGCATGACTAAGAGCTGAAACAAGTAGAATAGACTCCAGCCCATATAAAAATGAATGGGCCAGCAATATAATGAGGATTTATGCCAAAGGATCTATCATGGTTCAGTTCTGCTTAGGTAGCAGTGGCAGTCTGTTCACTTTGGCTCTGTGATGTAATGATCCCGGAACAGGAGTGGCCTAATGGTCCAAATTACAAATTACATTCACCCAAGCACCATGGAGTTGGGCACTAAGCAGAGGTAGGATGTCAATGAAGAAAGACAGTTGAGTGCGATTAAATCATTGCTCCATTTGTTCTTCCAATTTGACTTACCTGCTCCTGTGCTTACATACATATTCTCACTAGAGCTTCCAAAGGATAAGCAAATAGAAGACATCCCTACGTAGGACACAATTCCCTCCCTTCTAACCACATTGGAAGAACAGTGGGATCAGCTGTATATCTTTGGGGGCTGAAAGGGGCAATTGAAATGCACCTGAACTTTAAACCAATTAACTTGTGCACTCATTGTTCAATGGATCAAAGATTTTTTAAAAAAAAAGCAAATAGGACTTAACTTATATACTGCTCCATAGTCCTTTACAGACCTCTCTAAGCGGTTTACAATCAGCATATTGCCCCCAACAATCTGGGTCCTCATTTTGCCAATCTTGGAAAGATGGAAGGCTGAGTCAACCTTGAGTCAGTAAGAATCGAATTGCTGGCAGTCTGAAGAATTAGCCTGCAGTACTGCAGTCTAACCATTGTGCTACCATGGCTCACATAGAGAGTAGAAAGATGACTTTGACAGAAATATGGAAGAACTCTTTACCTTGGTAAAAAGGGCTGAAAAGTTACTTAAGTCCTGGGAAGCAAGACAGTGTTTGGAGGCAAATCAGGCCAAGAGGCAGGCCTTGAGGTATAGAATGGGAGGTATACCAGGGGAGATACGGCTCAAGCAGGCTTAAAAGATTCTGCTCATATAGCCTAGTGTTGGCAAACCTTTTTGGCATCGAGTGCTGAAACGGGAGAGTGTGTGTGTGTGTGTGTCAGAAACCAGAAGAGCAACGGGCAACAGCTCATGTGCCCGAGAGATGGCTCTGCATGCCATCTTCTAGCATGCATGCCATAGGTTTGCCATCAAGGATATAACCCATCTCAAAAATGGGTCATTTTGTTTTTTCTTTGAATTGTTCTTTTGGTCTGGTGTACCTAGTGGGACTGACATAATGCCACTTAGGTTGGTAATTACAAAGGATCTATTTTTCCCCTGGTCCAATTCTCCAGAAAAATCTATCAGGGATCTAATTATCCCCCGTTCTCCCATACCATTGGGAAAGCTCTAGAGAGCTTTTACATATACAATATATTTTTCCTTTTTTCCCTCTGGCATTGCATTTTATGTTTATGTATTTTTACCCTCATATTTCCGAGGCTGGAGGTTTGTTATTGCTGTTGTTTACTGTTTGATTGACATACCTTGGAAATTATTAAAATATATTCTATTATGCAAACCAGTCTAAGAAGGGTTTATTCTTAAAACCCATAAATTAAAACAATATTGTTTTTTTAGACACACTATTTTACATGGTTATATGATTAGTTCAGGACATGAAAGAAGAGAGACTCATGCTGTGAAATAGTTGCCAGATTTTTTTTAGAAAGATTTTAAAACTTAAGAAAAAATAAACTTTTGGCTGTCTCATAAAACTGAGACAGTCAGTGCAGCTCCCATCAATTTCCACTGTGGAATTCTGCTGGAGAAGGATGAATTGTAACTGGATTCTGTTGCAGCAATGGCAATTTCAAATTCATTCTGTGGGGGTTTGAAACACACAAAGAAACACACACACCTTTAGTCAAGAGAATGAACACATAAAAGAGGCTTTTAAGCAAACATTCAGAACAATAAAACTTCATTTGATTAAAAACAGTCGTAGTGTTAGGTATATATTGCTTTTCTATTCTCTCCTCCCCCCCAAAAAAATCCTTTGGAAGGAAGGAATCGCTTGATATGAAATGATGCCCTATGGCAATTCAGAAAAAGTGGGGCTCAGCCTGTACAATAGAGTACCGGCTTTATGAAACATTTTGCATGTTCCAATGTTGTCAAATAATACACAGTCACCTGATGGCTGTTGCAGCTTGCCTAGAGCCAACATTCAATCATTCTGAGGAATGAAATTGTTGAAGATACTCAAAGATACCCAAATCAGACTACGGCATATAATGCTAATAAAATCTGTTTTATGTACAGGAGGATTTAAAGAATGAAATTGAAAGCATGTGGCTGTAGGAAATTGCCTGTGCATATCTTAACTTGAATATAAATTTTAAAAGAAATGGGGTCTTCCCTTACATTGGACATGGAGCTGACGTTTTATTGTGATGAGAAGCTATCATAACAGCGCTCTCATCAATAATGTTATTTCAACCTTAAAATTAACATCTGTTCTCCAACGTTTTATCATTTCCTAGACTCTATTATCCATAGTAATAGTTATCAAAGTATAGGCTGGAAAAATCTAGCAATTCTTTTTTAAAAAAGAATTCCCCAGTGCCGGTGTATTTCTTAGATGGTAGAAGCAGAAAACATGATCACCCGCTGGGAGATATCATGATTCAATTTATAACCTTTTATAGAGTTTGAATAAAGTAGCCATAACTTTAGTTGCTTATCTATTTCCCTCCCTTTGGTGATAGCATGCTTAAGTTACAGGTATTAAAACTGAAGTTTTTGAATCACACTTTTGTCATAAGCCTAACATAATTTGTGACTAAGCTACGGAAATGGATTCTTTTTGTTTGTTATTGCAAAACTGGGAAGTGTTCAATTTTATCATATGGGATGACAGGACATGCTTAGAAAACCATGCTTCACTTGGTAGAGGTCTGCAAGCAGTAAGATCACACTGTATATTACATTTTCCGATCCAGGTGTATGTTTTAAAATACCTTCAAAGCAAAGGCTTGGGGAATGGGAATGAGGAGGGGGGGAAGCTTATGAAAAACAAAGGCCATTGTTTTAGAACAAGAAGTAGTAAAGTTGAAAGAAGATGATTAGAAGTGCCCCCAATTAATGGGGGCAAAAGAATTAGGTATGAAACTGACATGTTTGAGGTGGTCTTTGACGTTTACAGCATTAGGTTTAAAAAATTTAGCTGTGGGTGCATCCCCTACCTCAAAGTTTTTTGAAGAAACGGCATTACCAGTTAATACAGTGTTTTGTTCTGTGGTTGCTGCAGTACCACCGAATTGAAAAGTGTATGAGAAAAATAAATGGGACAACCTACCAATTATGCATTATCCAATTCCTTATTTTTCCAAAATAAAAAAAAAATTTTTTTGGAGAAAAATAAACCTAAATGAAATTTGATCTCGTTGGTATTGTTTTAGATATAATTTTATGCACAGTTTCTCTTGTGTGATCATTTTTCTGTAAGTATTGCATCCTTATAGTGAGTGGTGCAGTGGCATAGAAGTGGAGCTCTCACCTCACAATCAGGAGGCTGTGAGTTTGATCCTAGGTAGGGGCAGATATTTCTCTCTGTAAGCACAATGAGTACATCTCTGCTTTGAACTCTGCATTGGTAACAGGAAGGGTATCCAGCCAGTAAACATTCAAATCCATTCAGTTGTCCCAACTCTTCCCCGAAGTAAGGGATTATGGGTCATTAAAAGGCAAAAAAAAATCATCCTTATAGTAAGACATTTTTAAAGACTTTTTCCTAAATATGTGCACTTTTGTATTTTTTTTAAATGAAAGCTACTTAGTGACATTCTAACCAGGCAGATTTCCTTGGGGGAAGGCCTCCATGTCAGTGGTGAGTTGCAGACGGTACGCTCTGATACAGGCATACCGGTACCTGCCGGGAACACCAGGTACCGTTCTGGTACGTGCTCCAGAGGGCCCACCCGCCCGCTGTCCTTATCTGTATTTGAGCTCTTCGGTGCTTCTGTGCATGCGCATGGAGCATACGACACTTGCGCGACGCTCTGCCGAGCAGCTGGAGCATCACGGAGGTGTCGCAGAGTGTCACAGAAGGTAAGGGCACATGTGCCCGCGCGCTGCGTGCATTCATGTGGTTGCCACCGGACCCCGTTGCACCATACCAGTTGCAACGGGATCCGGAACCACCACTGCTCCATGTAATTGGCTATAACCATTGTGCTGGGACACATATGTTATATTTGAAAGCTATGATGAATGCTTAGTTAATAGCACTATTGCTGCTACAGCGGCAACAATTAAATGCAAAGGGGCATTTAAAAAGAAAAATACAAGATGAACCCTCCCACACCTATACAAACATGAAATATCTAAACTGAAATATCCATCAGTTTACATGTGAGACTCCAGCTTTTGAGAGTAGCCCCACCAGGTTCTAATCTCAGTAGTTCAGAGGCAAAAGAATGTGGAACTGAGCCAAAAGCCTTGCTGAAGTCAATAGGTTAAATCCCCTGAATTTTCATTACCCATCAAACCAATTATTCCATTAGACAAATACATCAGAATTGATAGATACAGCATGCATCAAATCTATCTAGTCTAGTTGCTAGCCACCTTTTACATTAAAGGAGAATATTTGTAGCTCAGGTTTGAAATGAGGGGTCCTGAGCTTGATTGTTTTCTTGCAGATGTTTCATTACCGTAACTAGGTAACATGAGTAGCACTGGTGATGTTACCTAGTTAGGGTAATTAAATATCTGCAAGAAAACAAGGAAGCTCAGAGAGCATCAAGGACTCCGCACCTTTTACTTTTCTTCCTTTAGAAAAATAGTCACCTATCTGTATTTTGATAATTCCTCCCCAATAAAATCTTAGAGACACAAAACTGATGTACTCATAATTTCCCAAATCAATCTACTTGGAACCAGGCACTACCTTTGTCTGCTTGTCATCTAAACCTTTTGTGCGCCTGTAAGTAAGGGCATCTCCCCTGCTAAATAAATGGTTGGCAGTGTCAGATTTGACAATGTAAGTCAGCTGTTGGGGGGGAGAAAAGCCTAGAATCTGTTTGCCACCCCACCTCCAAATTTATGCATAATTTAAAAATGCATATTTATAAATTTCCACACCCCTAAAAAAATGGACGATGGGTGTGTACAACAAAAGAACTTTTGTTGCTATCACAGAAATGTATTATATGGTGCCTTGTATTGTTTTCTTTTTAATTAGCAGGAAAGGCTGTAAGTCTGCTTAGCAGTTTGAGAGCTATGCCATTGGGATCTAGCAAAGCAAATTGTGAGTGCGTAGCTGGGTGTCTATTGTGGGATATCGCACTGTATTGGCTACTTCTCACATTATGCAGTCTGTTACAATGAAGAATTATAATGTACAAACAAATCAACACACATGGCCTTGGCTTTTGTTCATGGCAACTTTGCTGGGGGGATGCTGAGTATCCAAGCCAGCTGCAGACAACTAATAGTACATTGAAATGCCATTTTCTGCCAACGGGTTTTAAATATTCTTTTGGAGCTGGAATTCCAGAGAACAAAAACCAAAGCATCCCAGTTTAACAAGAGGATTCATAAAGAAATATGAAGAAACTCCCAATGAAAATGATTCTAGAAATACTGTAATCCATTCCAACTAGAAGCATTTGCTCAGTTTTAATTGGTTATAATATGTATATATTTATAATCTTCTTAAATAAACCCAGTAAGCATGCTGAATTATCGATATCTATCTAACTTGGAGCAAATAGACATTTTTCAGTAACAAAAAAGGTAAAGAATTACAAATACAGATCCCAAATATTTGGTGAATACTGGAAATATCTTAGATCAATAAATGTGTTTGACGATGCACAATCTGATTTTGAGATTTGACAGTTGGAAAGTAATAGTGCTTAATATGTGATAGCATTTGACCTGCAATGGTATTTTGCATTTGATAGCTGACAGCTTTGAAGGATGCACTTGAGATACATGCCAGAAGTCCAGAGGCATCAAAACTGGCAGTGAAATCTTATGCTGGGCTTCTCAGAGAAGGAAGGCTTGTTTAAATAAAGTACATTAAAGTAAAATTATATAGAAGTAAAATTATATAGAGATTTGCTACCTTGAGCAAAGCAAATTTTGTAAAGCTTGGTTAAAATACAAAGCAGAATGGAAAAGGGGGATTATGTAAATACCTAATGTCACATTAAAAATATGAAAGTATTATATGATAGTGAGCTGAAGTTTGGCTGCCATCAGAAAGTTTTTATTTAGAAACAAATTCTAGGAAAAAAACTTACTGGGCCCTAAGCAAAGATCCCAAATGAATTAAAATCAAACTGGAATCACTGACTTACTCAAAGAGTAGAGTCAAATGGTCAGTCACTAACCTCCCCCATCTGTTGTTACTCCTTCGTGCTTCAGAAAGAAGACCCTGTGTAAAAATATCCTCCTGAATCATTCAAAACCAAAAGAAGCTTTTTCCTAGTGAACTATACTCTATAAGCTATTGAATCCACTGACGGTGTGATTTGGACTTTAGCATGGAATCAGATATGAAACTTTAGAGCTAAGCTAAACCTGACCACAAAAGATTATCTAGGCAATAAATGATGGGGGGGGAGGAGCTTATTTTATTAAGATTTAAGCAGGGCTATACGTTTCCTCAGGGTCTTATACTGATTATAGACATGCAAGGTGAGTGCTATTATCAATGTGATGACTTTGAAAAGCTGTCTTATCATTTGGATTGAATGGCTGATTGACTGATTACATGTTTAAACTGTTTTATTTCATTTTCATTTTCATTTTATACAATCACTTATATACTGTGCATAACAAAAAAGAAAATTCACCATAAAAAAACCATCATAACACTTCAATCCCCCATACACCCTTTCTTCTCCCCCTCCAACTTTCATTTCTCCCCTCCAACATTCCCCTCTTCTACTTCCCTTCCCCCTCAGACATCTCCCCTTCCCTCCATCTCACCCTCCTTACATTCCCCTCTCACTCACTCTTTACTTCTCCCTCTTCTTTCCCTCTACTCCTCACTTTGGTGTATCTCTACAATTCATTAATCTATTCAATTTATATTTTACACTAAAATTAAGAAAAATAAAAAAAGAGAAAATAAAAGAGAAAAAGAAAAGAAAAGAAAAGAGAGCAACAGTATACAAGTGCATTCTTATTGTTCTGAGAATTGAAACTGTATTTCCACCCTCCCCCCTCCCCCCTATGGTCCCCCCTCCCTAACCCCCTTACGACTTCCCAGGTCCCATACCCGGCATAATTCTTTATCAAGCACTGGGGTATATTAAAACCAACTAACTTTAAAGTTAAAAGATAAAAGATAAAGGAAAAGCAAAAAAAAAGAGAAATAGTAAAAAATAAAGAAATAAAAAGAAAAACAAGACACACACACAAAAAAAGAAAAACAGGAAAAATCAATAAACCCACTACATTACCACAGCTTCCCATCATCTTTAAATCTTAAACAATGTACCTCATTCCTAATTTCAGTTATTTTATTACTTGCAGGATTTCAAACTATATTGGAACCAGGTAAGTTAGTCAAATGGAGTTCTCCAACTAAGGGCCTCATTACTTTATCTATATATTCAAACCTTTAATTTATCTCTTTTTTATCCAAATATCCAAACCTTTCTATAAAGCCATTAAACTCAAGTACTTCTTTCATTTTTCATTTCCAACACCTCCCATCCTGCCCTTACCCACATCCACATATAAATTTTATACCTTCCACCCTGCCTTTACCCGTGTCCACATATATATTTTATCCTCATCCATTGCTCCTCTCATATTTAGTCCACCTTCCTGGAGACTCTCCGACTAATCTTTCTTAACCTTATATTCAAATAGCAATTCAAACAAACATCAGCTTACATTCTGACCCCGAGTAATCTAATTAAACTTTCGCTACCCTCCCATCTCCCCCGCACCTCCCAACTCCGTTCGTCCCAAACCACAACTCAAGAAAATCACGATCTCCGCTCTCCTCGCCTGGAAAAATAATTCATGCGCAATTTAAATTAGAGTTCAAACAAATCTTATATGTCCAAAATCAGCAGCGCTTCTTTCAGCCTCCATGTCTCATCATCGATATACAACTTTGCCATTTTATACCAGACAGAAATCATGAAATTTTATTCGAACTAAAAATTTGAAAAGTATTTTAAAAGCATCGCTGAATCTTTATTCTTTACTCTTCTGCCCTTCCAGAAGAGGAAAGCAATGCCCTCCACCTTGTAGCCACGTGTCCCGCTGCTTGTCTTCTCCTTCTCCTTGTCTCTCTCCAGGTCCGGATGAATCAGGAAGTCCTGCCTTCAGAATCTTGTAGTAAAAATCTCGGGCTTCACAAAGAGAATTAAGACGATGTTTTTGATTCTCAAATGTAACTGTAATGCCAGCTGGTACTTCCCATTTGTATGGTATCTGAGAATTTCTGAGTTCTTCAGTTAAGAAAGTGTAGTCTCTCCTTGCTCTTAATATTTGAGATGGTATTTCTTTAAAAACAATCAAGTCCTGTCCATCAATTCTCAGCCTCTTATTATAAAGCTTCTGTATTATCATATTTCTGGATTCCCTTGTGGTGAAATATATAATTATATCCCTCGGAAGCTGTCGCTGTTTTGCTACACACGAATTCTGGCGGTAAATTTTTTGAATCTGCCAATCAAAGTTAAGTCCCGGACTTCCCACCGAACAACTAAGAGCCTCAAAGAAGATCTGTTTCAAATTCTCCTGTTCCTTTTCAAGCAATCCTCTAACTCTTATTGCAAACGCAGTCTTATTATAGTTTATCATGACAAGTTGTTTTTGAGCATTTTCAATTTCCTGTTGTAACGTTTGGATTTTGGATGTCAAATTAGAGTTGGTTTCTTCCAAAAGTTCCAATTTGTCCTCCATTCCGGCAATATAGTCTGTCATAACTGTCATAATTCCGATCATATCCTCCTTTGTTTGAGCAATTTTAGCATCAAATTTATCATATAAATCCGATATAAGTTGATTGATTTCCTGTCTGAAATTATTAAGGGTTTTGAGAAGAAATTCTTGCGTTAACAAATCTCCAGTAGAGGGCGTAGGAGGCAAGGGCAGCGACTTTATAGCAATTTCTTGAGATGTGTTATTAAGGAAGCGCTTCTGCTTCGATTTGGGAGCCATTCCAAAAAAATAAAAAAAAATAAAAAAACGAGCAATCAAACAAGCCAACAATCAAAGTCTCTGCTCCCCTCAGTTTTAAATGGGATACTATTTGTAATCTTTTAACAATTGATACAGAGAAGTCTTCAGGAGAGTAGGGCTGATTGAGTACGTCACATCAAACACAAAAGCTATAAGATCACCATCTTGTGACGAGGCTAGACAAAGAAGCCTTTTACAAAATTGAAGCTGGTATTTTGAATAATAATAGAAGAGATTTCTCAGGAATGGTCCCCGCCCAGATTAATTTTTAAATAGCTTAGCTTTGTCCTGGGGGGGGGCAACTTGCCTAGCGCTGCAAAAAAAAAGCAGCTGAGAAGAACTGGCTGGAGTAAAAGCTCAGCTATTGTTGAACCTCTTCTCCATTCACAGCGAAGAAAAAAGCTGTGAATTACAAAGAGATCCTAACGACTGACCTTCTCCCTGCCCCTTTCTGCCAGAAAGGGGAGATATCTATAGATCTTATAAGATATACAGACCAGAACTCTGAGAGGAGCTCCGTTGAGCTCCCGTCGGCGACAGGCTCCTCCCCCAGAAGTCCCACTGATTGACTGATTACCTGACCAACCATCAGGTTGGTGTTGACACAGGAACTACATAGGTAGATTTTCTTGGTGACAGTCCGTACCTAACCTGGTCTTTTAGGTGTTCCTACTACACATTTGTCAGTACTGTAACTAAGCTCATCAACCTGGTAGCTTTGTCATCTGCTCATTCTTTCTATCTTTTTCAGCTGTAGAGTTGTAGAAGAGCTAGGTCTTTGCATAATCTATCATGTGATTAATGTTGGATATTTTGAACCTATTAATGTTGGATATTTGTGCCACAAGGAAAAACTCTGAGTTGGTTTATTTGATGATTCCTTGGTTTGTTTTGGCTATCCATGATATCCTCTGTTAGGAGTCTTCCCCAACAAGTTCAAAAGTGCCATACTTTGCCTATCCTGCTTCTTCAATATTCCACTTTTGCTTCCATAGAATGTCACAGGGAATACTACATCAATATGTATAGGTCCAGAATGGACATATTAATGAGATAGTGGTGAATATATGTAACTCAAGAGTAGGATGAGGGTGGAGGGTTCATTCTTTGACCTTGTGGGTTGATTTCCGAGCATTTCGTTACCAGTCTGGGTAATATCTTCACTGGAGTTTAGGGAATATCAATATTGGTGATGTTCTGCTTATAAGAGCTTTGTGTGGTCAGTAGATCTTGTGATGGGTCTTGTGAGAGGTCAACTTCACCTGACATGACCCATACCTGACCCATCACAAGACCTACATTACCAGGCTGGGTAACATCTTCAGCAGAGATTAGGGAATGTCATTGTTGGTGGGGTTCTGCTTATAAGGGCTTTGTGTGATTAGGTCTTGCAATGGGTCTTGTACATGTCTTGTGTGATGGGTCAAGATCTTCACCTGACATAACCCACCCATCACAAGAACTACATCAACCTGCTAGGTAACATCTTCAGTTTAAGGAGTTTAGGGAATGTTGGTGTTGGTGGTGTTTTGCTTATAAGGGCTTTGTATAGTTATTAGGTCTTCCAACGGGTCTTGTGTGATGGGTCAAGATCTTCATCTGACATAACCCTCCTATCACAAGGCCTACATCACCAGACTAGGTAACATCTTCAGTGGAGTTTGGGCAGTGGTGAAATCTAACTTTTTTGCCACTGGTTCTGTGGATGTGACTTGGTGGGCATGTCATGTGACCAGATGGGCGTGGCCAACTTTCCCCCCCACTTTTTAAAGCACTTTTTTCCTGCCGGTTCGGGTGAATAGGTAGGAAAACAATGCTTTAAAATATGGGGAAAAAATGGTTCCAACGATCACGCACATCAGCTGTGAGCCAAGCAATGGTCAGAACCATTTCACACACACACACACACACACACACACACACACACAAACACACACACACCATTTAAAGCATTTTTATTACCTATTCGCCGGAACCAGTAGTAAAAAAAAATGCTTTAAAAAGTGGAAAAAAGTTTCCAATAATTGTGTGGCACAGTTGAATGTCACAGAATCTTTTCCCCCCATTTTTAAAGCTTTTTTTTAACTACCAGTTTGGGAAAACCTTAGCATTTTTTGCTACTGGTTTTAGTGAACCGGTCAGAACTAGTAGCATTTCACCCCTGTGTTTAAGGAATGTCAGTGTTGGTGTGTTCTGCTTATAAGGGCTTTGTGTGATTATTAGGTCTTGTGAGGGGTCAGCCTCACCTGCCATGACCCATACCTGAAGTATAGGTCACGTCAGGTGAGGCTGACCCCTCACAAAACCCATCACAAGACCTAATAACCACACAAAGCCCTTATAAGCAAAATGCCACCAACACTGACTAAACTCCGCTGAAGATGTTACCTAGCCTGGTAACAAAATGTTTCAGAAAGCAACTCACAAGCTTGGAGAACACATCTCCACCTTCACATATTGCAGCATTTGAATATTTTTTCCTGAGGACTTTGTGGCTCTCTTCTAGTTGCCATGAATTGTTGACAGTAGAGAAGGCTTAAGAACATTAATAATACCTAGGATGTTAAAAAGTGTCTGGGAGGATTATAATAAAATAATCATTTTATTAGCTAAAAGGCATTAGAGAAAAACATGTGTATTTTAACAAATGACAAAAGATTTCTTCAGGATCTTTTCCCCTCCCAAGGAAACTACAATCTCTTTTGAAGCTTCTCACATAGCCAGTCTCCAAGTAACTTATTTTCCTACTGAAAATCCTACCTGCCACAACTGATTTTGCTCCCTTTTTGCATCCAGCATTTCCCAACAACAAACAGGATGTAACCCACTATTTCTTCTTTTCAGTCTGGGGAGGGGAGCAGAGATCCAACCAAACAATGAGCCCCTTTGCGACTGACCCAGCTCCATAGTTTTGTATGTGGAATGTGAGGGATTCAGCTGCCATTCTGCTCAGCCTATTTGGTAGATCTTGTGCTAATTCTCCATGATGAAAAGCTGCCCGCCTCATGGGAACTACCTACAGCCTTCAATGCTGGCCAGGTCTGGCAGTTTTATCATGCACACCAACCAAAGACATAATCAATTCCCCACTTGGCACTTTACACTGAATACCCACTTTTTCAGCTTGATAGCAGGACTAAATTAGTTATTTAGCAACTAGACCCCTAATTTAAAGTGAGCAAGTGCCTTGACAAGCCTCATTGTTCAAGGTACTTCGCTCCCCCCCTCTCACCTCTTTGCTTTCCAAGGAGAGGCCCTACACATCCAGGGGAAGTGATAAATAGACAATTAGAAAATAGATATATTTTGTTAGATCTGCAAAGCTCCCCGGTGCTGTCAGATGTACAATAAAAGGGGCTCCGCTAAATTGGTGGGCAATGAACACCATCTGTACCGTCATCACTCCTACAGACACAAAGCCATATGCGGCCATTTATGGGACCTCCCCCGGAATAGATCGGACCAATAAGACCAGAGGGAATGGAAAATACTTGACAAAGTTGGTTGCTCTTCATTGAACAAGAATAAAATATCTAATGGAGTGTAATGGAGGGCATCAATCATTGCTGGGTAACTCCCTGGTTTAATACCTTGCTCTCAGCTAGTTGGGCACAAGGTTTTGTCTATAATAAGTCAATAATTAATATAGACGTTGAATGGCAAGATGATGTTCTTTAAGTACTAGCAAATGATGTGTGGCATCCAGGAGCGAGGCCTAAAATAAATTCTGGTTCCTGAGAACAAGAAAACTAAACAGTCAGGCAAAGCCCAACATTGTATGTCAAGATATGCTTTCTTTAAGATTTGCTAGATGTTGGTGAGGGGGAGATAAAGTGGTGTTTTAAAGTGTTATTACTTTGCAGGGCAAAAGGAACAGGCATTTCCATAAAACCAGGCAGTTGGTTTTAATGGGAACATTTTTATCTGCCAGGCTTCCTAAGAAGATGCACTTTTTGCAAAATTGCTAAATACTTGAGGAGAGGACATGCTGTGCCCCCAGCCACAGAGAGACAGATCTCAGAATCCTTTGATACCAGGGTCACCTCTTGAACTGATATCAGATATCAGGTCTAGGATCAGCAGGAATGCTTTTATGGAATGGGCAAAGTGATAAAAAGCCCACACAAGTTAAACCGGAGCTTGAATGAGTCTGCCAATATACCTTTAGGAGGAGGGATAGTATCTTAGAATCCTCTACCAAAAAAGAAGAGGAAGCATTGTGGAAATGGGTAAGAATGGACTGGAATGGAAAAAGGACTTTCAATTTTCTATGCAATGAGAAGATTGGGAACAGGATAATGCATGTGGTTTCCTCCGAGAACACATAAATATTTATTTTGAAACACTTATGCATACCTGAATGCAGGGTTCTTATGCATTATAGTTTCTTGATAGACATTCCACAGACACACATATATGCTTGCTGTGTTTCCTTTCAAGTTTCCTCCCATTCATACGTCACTCGTGTACAAGTCCCAGAGCCATACAGCAAACCTAAAACATGACAATCCTCTCAATATTTCTTGTTCTCTTTCTAGCATTCAACTCTGCAGTTGTTCTCGGATCATGTATAGTGTTTCAGGCAGTATGACAGAGCATCTGGAATGTTCATAAATATGTCACACTCTCAGCAATTCAGTCAAAGCTGGCATGTTTCTGATTTTTTTCAGCTGAAAATACAGCTGAAAAGTTCAAACCTTCCAATGATTGGACCCAAATCAGTTCTGATTATACAGATCAAAATTTTGCCTTGCATGTCTCAATGAACATATTAAACATGCCAACTGTACCGGTCAATGGAAGGAGCCATGTCTGTCTTCAAATACAGTCTCAAAGAATGGATCAGTTTTTTTTCTTACACCTGAAAGAATAGTGATGGCAAATCATTATTTTTTTTAACCTGTTATACATGTTCTACTTCGATCTTTCCTTCCTTCCACTTTCTAAGTAAATTATTAAACCTGATTAACACATAGAAATAAAACAGCACGAAAAGGGAGAGTCAAGAATTCATCCTCTTAACAGGATGCTTAATTATCATTGTTCAATTAAGGGGTACATTTACCTCTTAAGCAACATAGGGCATTGTAACAGCTTTGGTGGGGGAGAGTTCTAAAAACACCCCAATTTAGAAATAAGTGTCCTATTAAGGAAAAAGCTCTTACATTCTCAGCTGGAGTCCTAATAGCAAATACAATTACCAATTGCTGATAAAATTGTAGTCAAAGGACAGTATGCCTAAGTGAATCCAAAGTTTGCAAGATTGCATTCAAAAAATGGAGAAGCAGCAGCTCAATCCCAAAGGTGCTTTTCTCCAAAAGTCAGTTGGACTTTTTTGGTTTCTTTTTTTGCTTTGAGAGTATTTTGCTTCTTCTCCAAGATGCTCAGTTCTTTGGGACAAGCATGACCTAGATGATTGTAGGCAATAGACAATAGACTCAAACATTAAAAAAAAGCAGGCCAATGCAAACAGGGGGCTAAGTGCTCAAAGAATACTGAATTTCCCTCTCCTAAAAACAGATCGAATGACATTTCCTGGAGAAAAGCTGGCTGACCTATCCAAGAGACGAGACCAGTGTTGGCGAATCTTTTCAGCACCAAGTGCCGAAAGGGGAGCGCACGTGCTGGAAACCTGAAGAGCAGACGCCTGATGTCTATGTGCGCGCCAGGAAGATGATCTTCTGGTTTCCGGCATGCACATGTGCACCAGACAGTTGGTCTTCATGCATGCCAGAAGCCAGAAGACCAGATAGCCGGTGCACATGCATGGTGGAAACCGGAAAATCATCTTCCTGGCATGCATATGCGCTCCGGGTGGCTGGTCTTCCACGTTCTGGAGCTCCTGTGCGCGTGAAGACCAGCTGGCCAGTGCGCCAGAACCTGGAAGAGCAACAGGTGATGGCTTGAGTGCCTGGAGAGATGGCTCTGTGTGTCACTTCTGGCACACGTGCCATAGGTTTGCCATCACGGGACTAGACCCATGGAATTGCATTGAATTCATTTCTATGAACATTCTTCATCTTTAAAATATTTCCTCCAGTTAAATTAATAGATTTTACTCCTGGAAAAGATGTTGACATGTAAAATACCACAAACAAAAAACCTAGAACAGAATAGTACTCTTCTTTTCACACCCTAAAATATTGGTAAACATGCAAATTGTCACAGGATCCCATTGAAGGTAGTAAGAACGTTTAGTATTATGGCTGTGCATTTAAACCCTGTCCTTTGATATAGGGCTATGTAAAACCACTCTCCCCACAAAACCTTTCTATACTGTTTCTCTTCCAGATTTCAGGAAGTGGGAATTGTGACAGAAGTATAGCCTATACCAGAGCTCAGAAATCTGTGGCTCTGGAGCCGCTTGTGGCTCTTTCATCCTTCTGCTGTGGCTCCCTGTTGACAGTTGGCACCACAATTTTGAGAGGAGCTTCTGGTTGGGAGGGGGGAAAGCACAGCATGTAAGGAGGAGACTCTGGCAAGGAGCGGGTTTTCTGGTCAGTTCCACAATCGATAGGGGTTTCAGTTAGGACAGCTAGAGAAAAAAGACGCCTCGCTTGGAGGAGACTCTATGGTGGGGGAACTGGACTTTGGCTCCAGAATTGAATTGGGGGCTTCCGTTTAGGATCTTTGTGGCTCTGAGTTTTTAAGGTTACTGACCCCTGGTCTATACCAATGTTTCTCAACCTTTGCTTTAAATACCTTTTGTGGCCATGGGCCATGGCCACAGACCACCAAGACCTAACTCAAGATTGAAATCATAACATTTCTTCAAGCCTTCGCAGACCTCCTGTGATGACATTGTGGCCCGCCAGGGGTCCACAGACGGACCACATGTTAAGAACCACTGGCCCATACAAAAGGCATGGTGTTCTGTTAGCTTCTATATTGTTTTTTTAAATTACGTATAGAGGCATTATTATATAGGGAAATTAAGGAAGATAAGTATATATAGGCACATGGTTAACTAATTAGAAATGTAGCTGAGACTTTTGCTCTGTAAGAATAAATATTGTTGCAGTATATCTGTCGGTCAGTGGTGGGTTGCCAATTTGTTTTACTACCAGTTCACTTGTGCACTTGTGCGTGCATATGACACTTCTGTGCATGCACAGAAGCGTCCGATGGGTGGGTGGAACCTTCCGCCACTGCTACTACCAGTTTGCCTGATCCGGCCCAAACTGGGAGCAACCCACCCCTGCTGTCAGTGTTCAACTGGGGGGGGGGGGATAAATACATATTTTTAGTTTTTTGTCCTTTTAATTTACATTTTTAATGTACTTGTTTAGCTTTGCTTTGTCTTTATTTTTTCTTTTTGATTTTGTATTTTAATCTTTTGAATAAAATAAAAATTTGTAAAAGGTTAAAAATAGAGAATAAATGTAGCTCAAAGAACCATCAAATAAAGGTGCTACCAAGCCGAAAATTATATCACCCAACAGGCAGTGTAAGCTATTGTATATAAACAGGGAGAAAACTCACACTCACACTCACACTGAGGATCTTACTTAGTGGTGTAATGAAGCATTTGCAAGCAAATAACCAAGCTCAGAGGACACCAAGGACTCCAGATTTTGGATAATTCAATAATCCAACCACTAAAAAAATACCTTTACTTACCTTAGTCCATGTTGAAATATTAAAAATAAGTCAAAACATTTTCTTCACATATGCCAAATATGCAGCCAGTGTTAATCCAGTTTATGTTGATATAGTATATCATTTTAAGCCCATTACTGAAACTTTCCTTCTGGAAGCACAGCAGGTACAAGTCAGTGAAGAAGTGAGTAGGCTATCTAATCGCTTAGGAGAAGCAAGACCGTGAGGTTAGAATAACTGAGTGACAAGCCATTTTAACTTACATAAAAAGGGCAACTAAATTTAAGTGAGTGTACCACTAAAAGTTAGATGAAGAATCTTGCATTTGGTACATCGTCACTGTAAAGCAAATTTAGTGACTTTTGAAATAAAAGCAGATTTTCTCAAATGAAGTTCAACTCCTGGTGACTAGGAGAGGGTCATTTTTATTTTTATTTTGGCGATAATACTAAACGTTTTATCCTGACTTTCTCCCAGGATATTTCTTTTTGTTTACTTTCCTGTAGCCTATAGCACCGGGGTTTTCTGGTGGCCTCTTGTCCAAGCATCAGCTAGAAGAAACCTTGCTTAGTTTCTTGAGATTAGCCAACGTTGGGGAGATGCTGCCCCCTTCTGTGTCCAGAGATATTTATGTGTGAGTAAGCAAACAGAACCAGTCTTCTCAGAAAATATAAAAAAGAACAGAATTGCATACATTCTCTGCTCTCACATACTACAAAATCAGCAAAGTCTCAACTAATCTTCCCTCTTATATTAATATGATAAAAACATAAATCACCTTGGGTTAGCCAGCTTATACCGAAGCAGGGGCATCATATGAAGTCCAAGGAATTGATAATAATGCTGTTTAATTCTATATAGTTTTTCAAAGTATGTGTTTGTGTGTGTATAGTCTCTCTCTCTCTCTCGCTCTCCCTCTCTCGCTCTCCCTCTCTCTCTCTCCACACACACACAAACACACATATCTATCTATCTGTCTGTCTATATCTATCTATCTATCTATCTATCTATCTATCTATCTATCTATCTATCTATCTATCTATCTATCTATCTATCTATCTATCTATCTATCTATCTATCTATCTATCTATACCATAACCTACTACTAGATAAAGTAGAAGAATGTGGGTTGGACAGCATCACGACCAAATGGATTTGTAACTGGTTGACCAACCACACTCAACGTGTAATCCTCAATGGAACTGCATCTACATGGAGAGAGGGATGCAATGGAGTACCCCAAGGCTCTGTTTTAGACCCAGTACTCTTCAACATCTTCATCAATGATCTGGATGAGAGGATAAATGGAGAACTCATCAAATTTGCAGATGACACCAAGCTGGCAGGAATAGCCAACACTCCAGAAGATAGGCTTAAGATACAGAAGTATCTTGACAAACTTGAATATTGGGCACTATTTAACAAAATGAAATTCAATGGTTGAAAAGAGTAAGGTTCTACATTTAGGCAACAAAAACAAAATGCACAGGTACAGTATAGGTGGTACCTTGCTCAATAGTAGTAACTGTGAAAGGGATCTTGGAGTCCTAGTGGACAACCATTTAAATACGAGCCAGCAGTGTGCAGCAGCTGCCAAAAAAGCCAACACAGTTCTAGGTTACATAAACAGAGGGATAGAATCAAAATAACGTGAAGTGTTAATACCACTTTATAATGCCTTGGTGACGCCACACTTGGAATACTGCATTCAGTTTTGGTTGCCACGATGTAAAAAAGATGTGGAGGCTCTAGAAAGAGCAACAAAGATGATTAGGGGACTGGAGGCTAAAACATGAGGAACGGTTGCCGGAACTGGGTATGTCTAGTTTAATGAAAAGAAGGACTAGGGGAGACATGATAGCAGTGTTCCAATATCTCAGAGGTTGCCACAAAGAAGAGTGAGTCAAACTATTCTCCAAGGCACCTGAGAACAAGAAGCAATGGGTGGAAACTAATCAAGGAGAGAAGCAAGTTAGAACTGAGGAGAAATTTCCTGATAGTTAGAACAATTAATCAGTGGAACAGCTTGCTTCCAGAAGTTATGAATGCCCCAACACTGGAAGTCTTTAAGAAGATATTGGATAGCCATTTGTCTGAAACGGTATAGGGTTTCCTGCCTAGGCAGAGGGTTGGACTAGAAGACCTCCGAGGTCCCTTCCAACTCTGCTATCATATTATTATATTGTATTGTGTTGTATCTATCTAGACAATATATAACTCATATTATTTGACATGACACCCACAGGTAGTCCTCCACTTATGACTATTCACTTAGCAACCATCTGAAGTTATGACCTACCTGGGAAACTGAGAGCTACATCCTGGTTTCAATGGCTGCTCCTGCTCTGCCATCATGTGACACCCCCCCCCTCACTTCAAGCATTTGGTAACACAGCCACAGTTATGGCTAATTTGCAGCACCCTGCAGTCATGTGTCATATGCTTGCTGAATGACCACTGCAAAAAAGTTCATAAAATTTACCACCATCACAATGTGTGGCTGTAATAAGCAGGCTACATGATGGCTGTGTGTGTTCTGACCTAGGCTTCCTGAGAAAGCATAAATCACAATCTAAGTCCCCCAAACCCTCTTTTATTTATACGGCTGTAAATATTGGTTAATGGTTCACAAACAGTCTGTGAAGAATCTGACAGATGTCTACTCAAGTTGCCACAGTCTTTCAGAGTAATATTGATAAGCATCTACTTTTACCCCCCCTTAAAATGCTGCCAGAGACCTACCGTATTTTTCGGAGTATAAGATGCACCAAGATTTTGAAGAGGCAATTTTTTTTAAAAAAAAGTAGGTAGGTAGATAGATAGAGGGAGAGAGAAAGAGAGATAAATACAATAGGTAGGTAGGAAGAGAGAGAGTAGTTAGGTAGATAGGTAGATAATAGCAATAGCAATAGCAGTTAGACTTATATACCGCTTCATAGGGCTTTCAGCCCTCTCTAAGCGGTTTACAGAGTCAGCATATTGCCCCAAACAACAATCCGGGTCCTCATTTTACCGACCTCGGAAGGATGGAAGACTGAGTCAACCCTGAGCCCATGAGATTTGAACAGCCAAACTGCAGAACTGCAGTCAGCTGAAGTAGCCTGCAGTGCTGCATTTAACCACTGCACCACCTTGGCTCTTAAGATAAGGAGATAGAGAGAGAGTTTGTGTCGGTAGGTAGGTAGAGGGCTAGAGAGAGAGAAATAGAGAGAGTGTGAGAGAGAAATACAGTAGATAGGTAGGGAGAGAGAGAGAGAGAGTAGGTAGGTTGGTAGGTAGAGGGATAGAGCGAGAGAAATACAGTTAGGTAGGTAGGGAGAGAGAGAGTGTGTAGGTAGGTAGAGGGATAGAGAGAAATAGAGAGATAGAGATAGAGAGAAATACAGTAGGTAGGTAGGGATAGAGAGAGAGAAATACAGTTAGATAGATAGGGAGAGAGAGAGTGTGTGTAGGTAGGTAGGTAGGTAGGTAGGTAGGTAGGTAGAGGGATAGAGAGAAAGAAATAGATAGATAGAGAAATACAATAGATAGGTAGGTGTTTCTGCTGGCACAGCACTTGATCAATGTAATTCTCATCAATCAGTTAAAGAGCTTTCCAAAAGAAAAAAAAAATTTGCACTCTGAAAACCTCCCCAAAACGGCTCGTTTTTCACCAAAACGGGCCTGGTTTTTTTCCCCAAAAAGCCATGAATAGCCTTGGGGGGGGGGGGGAGTCTTGCAGAGTGCTCCTGGGGGAGGGGTGGGCAAAAACGAGCAAAAAACGGCCTGTTTTTTTGTAAAAAAAAAATGCATGCATAGTATGGAGGCTTATTGAGTGCTGCTGGGGGCTGGGGGGGGGCAAAAAACAGCCAGATGTTTGCTCATTTCTGCCCTCTCCAGCCCCCAGGAGCTCTCTGAAAGCTTCCATAAGGATATGCATGGCCATTTGGTGAAGGGGAGGGGCTTCGGGAGGCAAAAAATGCTGCATTCAGTGTATAAGACGCACTCAGATTTTCAGCCTCTTTTTTGAGGAAAAAAGGTGCATCTGAAAAATACGGTAATTGCTAATTAGTTTTGCAAGGCCAAACATAGCACAGGATCAAACAGAATTTCTTAGAGCTTGAAACCGACCAGATGAACTAATTGCTTCACGTCTGTTTGCTCCTCTTTTATGTCTTATAGGAGGGGCTAATAATTTCCAAGCCTCACTCCCAAGTTGCCCCATTTTTCTCAATTGTTCTTGCCTTCTGGCAGCTCTGTGCATGCACACACTGGGAATAGGCTCACACTGTTTTTCTGCCTTGCTGATGTCAGACTCTGGAGGTTCCGGAGGCAGCATTTAACTACCAGATGGCCTTGGCCCCCACTCTGCCTCCGATGCAGAGCCCTTGTCCGAGCCTTCCCAGACTCTTGGACTGCCCCGTGTTCCCCTTCAATCCTCTCACTGTCCAACTCTACTGCCAGCTCCACAGGCCACTGGCGGACAACAGCAGTGTGTTAAGGATGACCTGTATTTCATCTGATTGTTGGACTTATAGAAAATTGCATTAGCCAAGCGTTAAACATTGCTGAACATGTGCAGAATTGCAACAGGGTTTTTAGGAAGACAGTTTTATTTAACCTTACCTTCAGAATAACCAAGTACATACTGTAACTACTAAAGGTGTAAATATAACCACAAAAATTTGACTAATATAAGAGCTTACTTGGAGATGGCAACCATATATACAGTACAATGATGTTGCTTCATACAAAATGTCAGTACTATAGTTTACTTTATTAAGTGATGCAAAGGCGAGGGGAGAGAATATTTTTGAAGAGATAGCATTTAGATTTATAAAGTTAATTTAAAAAAAAATGAATGTCTGCATCCTGTCTATAATTCTGTTAAACATAGCATACTCTTTGTATGGCAATATACAGCCGTAATGAAAAATATATGGAAAATGGACCCAGTTTTGTTACTCTTTCAAAATACACATAACTGCGCTTTCCCTTTGACCAAGAGTCTCCAAACTTAGCAACTTGTGCTAAGACTTGTGTACTTCAACTCAACCTGTGGGCTTCAGCATGGTTGACTAGGGAATTCTGAAAGTTTTAGTCCACAACTCTTAAAATTGTCAAGTTTGGAGATCCTTGCCTTAGACCATTTTCAAATCATAGAATTGAAAGGGATAATCAAGCTGAACCTATTGTTCAGGCAGCAATGCAAATTAAAATTTCACCAGTGAAGTGGAACCGTGGTGGTGCAGATGTTAGAATGCAGTACTGCAGGCTACTTCTGCTGACAGCCAGCTGCTGGCAGTTTGAGTCTCACTGGCTCAAGGTAGACTCAGCCTTCCATCCATTGAGGTTAGTAAAATGAGGAGTCTGATTGTTGGAGGCAATATGCTGACTCTGTAAACAGCTTAGAGAGAGTTGTAAAGCACTGTGAAGTGGTATATAAGCCTAAGTATTATTGCTATTTGAGTAATTGGTTCCATTTTGAAGTCCTATTTCTGTTGGAAAGATTCTCTAGCATTCAATCAGAATCTGCTTGTAGTCAACTTAAATCCATTCCCTCAACATGAGAATGACACAATCTCATTCTGCATAGCATCCTTTCATGTAATGTTGATTCTCAAACATCCATATAGAGTTGTCTGAAAGTTGAGTCAGGCAACTGGACTTATGTTTTTTGTTGGTATGAGACATTTTGCTACACATACAATCATATATTTGAAGAGTGCTGTCATATCCCAGTCATCTTTTCTGAAGACTAGGCATAGCCAGTCCCTTCTATCCTTCTTCATAGGGCTCACTTTCTAGTTCCCTGATCATCTTTAGTATTTACAAAACAAGCTGTTTATGAAGTCCTTGAATTTGCCCATGTGATGATGTCAGATTGATGAAGCCTATTGTTGCTTGATATTCCTTTCCTCCCTTTTTTGGAACATGGGGATATTTGCTTTCTTCCATCTGGTGGTGCCTCAAATCTTCAGCATTTGTCACAGATTATAAGGTTTCTCCAGATCTCAATGTGATTCAATTATCTTAGGATACAGTTAATTTGTCCTGAAAGTTTTCAAAAAAGAGATGTGTTGCTGATTATGATTCTCATCTCATTTGCCCTCGCTAGCTGGTATTTTATTCTCCAACCCCAAATATTAAACAGAATGGCAACACACATACACACGCCCCCCCCCCCGACGCCAACCTAAATTTCATTCATGCTTTTGGCTAAACAAATTATAGAGAAAGCTATATACTGTAATTCCTCTATGAAGGAAATTGGCAGTTACTCAAATTTAATAATAGATAGATAGATGGATGCATGGATGGATGAATGGATCGATGGTAGATAGATCAATCGATAGATGAATAGATAGATAGATAGACAGACAGACAACATAGCAGTGGTGGGCTGCCAATTTTTTTAACTACTGGTTCGGGCGTGCTCCTGTTCGCATCACATCTGCACATATGCAGAAGCGTCCGGGCAGATGGGTGGAGCCTCCCTCCACACCACTATCGGTTTGGCCAATCTGGGAGCAACCCACCTCTGCTATATAGATAGATGATGATATGGATGGATGGATGGATGGATGGATGGATGGATGGAAGGAAGGAAGGAAGGAAGGAAGGAAGGAAGGAAGGAAGGAAGGAAAACTATTAATAAAGGGAATTTATTGGAGGTCTGTCATATTGGAATGTGTCCATCAGGGACAAACCTTTTTTAGTCAATTTGTCTGCCATTACTAATTCTTTTTGTGATGAACTTACCAACCTTTCTTTGCACAGGAGAAATGGAAACTGGAATCACTTCATCCTACCAGCTGAAATTTTGTGCATATGGTTCCATTTCCTTTTATAGGCTCCCATGGAATAAAAGATTAAAGGCTCTCTCTCTCTCTTCCCTCTCTTTGCTATCATGGTTGGTAGCTTTCACACATAAGCTAAGCATTCCATATGGCATTTGTACTGGCTTATTTCCTAAAAGACTGCACCCCATTTTCATAAGTTATACCTGTCAGCTCAATAATTCCCTCAGGTTAATAGATTGGCTTAATTAAGTAAAACACAGTTGGATAATTAGACTTACAGCCTCAGCTCCTCATTGATTCAGAAAATCTTTGTTTTGCCCCCATAGTTTTATTTATATTCCAAACTTCAGTGCTTTCTTTTTTTATTATAGTATTACTTTAAGCCCATTGTATGTTTAAAATATTGGCTGACTTCATTTGGCCAAAATTCTGGGATCCAACAGTCACAAACATGAATAATTTTTCTCCACATGACACCGGCTTCCAAAGGGCTACCAGTCAAAAGGCAGAGGCAAGTCATGTTTGGAATTAAGGATTGTCTTGGGGGCGGTTTTATTACTTCATCCATGGATTAACCAACTTGGTGTGGAAATGATTGTAGCAGTCAAATATGCTTATATCATGTCATCATTATTTAAAGCTTTGAAGAAAATCAGGCTCTGGTGACAACCATTAACTTAGAAGAGTTTCAAAGGGAGATTAAACACATTCAGAGAGTACATTTCTATTAATAGAGATGAACCTTAGGTTCAAAAGAGAATGGCTTATTATCCATTACTGGGAAAGTGACTGTGGGGATGAGCTGGTGTGTTCATGTGTTATGAGCATCAAAAATTACCAACTGGCCCTTATGCTAATGATAGTGGCACATTAAATAGGCCTTTGGGTTGGTGAAGATTTTTATACTTCTTTGGAAAGTACTTTTGAGAAATTAATACATCATTTCTATACTTATGACTCCAAGAAATCCAATGATTTAGGATTTTACTAATTAAGGTATTATAGAATTACAATACAATACAATAGCAGAGTTGGAAGGGATCTTGGAGGTCTTCTAGTCCAACCCCCTGCCTAGGCAGGAAACCCCATACCGTTCCAGACAAATAGCTATCCAACATCTTCTTAAAGACTTCCAGTGTTGGGGAATTCACAACTTCTGGAGGCAAGCTGTTCCACTGATCAATTTTTCTAACTGTCAGGAAATTTCTCCTCAGTTCTAAATTGCTTCTCTCCTTGATTAGTTTCCACCCATTGCTTCTTGTTCTACCCTCAGGTGCCTTGGAGAATAGTTTGACTCTCTTCTTTGTGGCAACCCCTGAGATATTGGAACACTGCTATCATGTCTCCCCTAGTCCTTCTTTTCATTAAACTAGACATACCCAGTTCCTGCAACCGTTCATGTTTTATTCTCCAGTCCCCTAATCATCTTTGTTGCTCTTTTCTGCACTCTTTCTAGAGTCTCCACATCTTTTCTACATCGTGGCGACCAAAACTGAATGCAGTATTCCAAGTGTGGCCTTACCAAAGGCATTATAAAGTGGTATTAACACTTCATGTGATCTTGATTCTATCCCTGTTTATGTAGCCTAGAACTGTGTTGGCTTTCTTGGCAGCTGCTGCACACTGCTGGCTCATATTTAAATGGTTGTCCACTAGGACTCCAAAATCCCTCTCAGTTATTACTATTGAGCAAGGTACTACCTATACTGTACCTGTGTATTTTGTTTTTCTTGCCTAAATGTAGAATCTTACTCTTTTCACCACTGAATTTCATTTTATTAGATAGTGCCCAATATTTAAGTTTGTCAAGATACTTCTGTATCTTAAGCCTATCTTCTGGAGTGTTGGCTATTCCTGCCAGCTTGGTGTCATCTGCAAATTTGATGAGTTCCCCATTTATCCCCTCATCCAAATCATTGATGAAGATGTTGAAGAGTACTGGGTCTAAAACAGAGCCTTGGGGTACTCCATTGCATCCCTCTCCATGTAGATGCAGTTCCATTGAGGACTACACGTTGAGTGCAGTTGTTCAACCAGTTACAAATCCATCTGGTAGTGATGCTGTCCAACCCACATTCTTCTATTTTATCTAGTAGTAGGTTATGGTCTACCTTATCATTGCAGAATATGAGTTAGAAGGAATCTTGGAGATATTCTAATCCAACCCCCTGCTCAAGCAGGACACCCTTTCCATTCCAGGCTGTCATCTCTTCACAAATTTTGGAAGCAAACCACTCTGTTGGTTTTTCTCACTGACATGAAAGGTTTCTTTAATTCTTGGTTAGATCTCCCTTTAATAAGCTTTCATCCATTGCTAAATGTCTATGGAGATTCTCAGCCATCCAGGTCATAGTTGTCCCAAAGGTCCTTTTTTCCCCCCCAAGACGCAACTTTCTGGTTTTTTTCTTTCTTTGAAGATGTTTCACTTCTCATCCAAGCTTTGAATGCTGAAGAAGCTTCTTGGATGAGAAGCAAAACATCTTCGAAGAAAAAACCAGAAAGTCTAGTTGCCTCTTAAAAAAAACAGTTTTGGGACTTCCATCCATTACTTCTCAACATGCCCTCAGGTGCTTTGGAGAATAGGCTGATCCCCTTCTCTCTGTGACAACCAGCAAAACATTGGAAAACTGCTATCATAGCACTCCTGATCTTTCTCTTCATTGGGGTAGACATACTCAGTTCCTGCAACCGTTCATCGTACACTTTAGCCTCCAGTCCCAATCACCTTTTTGCTCTTCTCTGCCTTCTTTCTAGTATCTTAATATCTTGCCTTTTCCAGCATTAATCTTTTTGTACATCAAGGTGTTTTTTTTGAAGGTTCTCCTATTGTAGGTTTGTCTATCTGTTTAATGGGAGAAAACCTTCTGTGTTCTTTCCCCAGGCTATGAAATGCACTCCCGTGTTGTCAGTACTTGGAAAATCTGGAAAGATGTGTCTCTTTTTGCTCAGTTTTAATTGTTAACTGATCTGATTATTAATAGTGGAGCTGGTAGTACAAAGGACTGCTCACCTATCTGCAGCTTCTTAAAGCAGCTATGTCTTTCCCCCACTACCCCAGAATTGCCTTCCTCAACTGTCACACAATCCCAGGAAAAGACACAGTTTAACAAATTACTAACAGATGCTATATGCACATTCTAAGGCACATGGTTGCCTTGGAACCCAAAGCACAACACAGCCTTAATTAGTAGCATTTCATTTTTAATCTTTTATATTGTGTGCACATTTTTGTTAGTCCTCTTGAATGCTTGTCTGAACAGAAAGGAGGGGTTATAAATGGATTAATAACTTTTTTATTATGTTTGAATACATAATACAAACTCGTTATGATAGTGCATCTACTTTTTATGCAAAAAAGTCTGTGTTTCATTTCTGCCATCTCCAGGTGCAACTGGGAATTGTCTCCCAATCTGTAATTTCTCAATAAGGCACAGAATTATTTCCTCCAGTCTGCAAACATTCATTTGATTTTAACGGAATACATCAAGGTGGTTGACTAGTAAGATTCTGTGAACAGCTACTTAAGTCTTCCTAAATGTAGAAAAACCAGAATTATCCAAAGATTTAATTTGCAGTACTTGTATTACAATATTTAGATTTTGTAGGTTAGAGTTCTCTAATATTAGGATATAACAGAATAACAGAGTTGGAAGGGATCTTGGAGATCTTCTAATCCAAACCCCTGCTCAAGTAGGAGATCCTATATTATTTCAGACAAATTTCAGACAATCTCTTCTGTAACACCTCCAGTGATGGAGCACCCACAACTTCTGGAAGCAAGTCATTCCACTGATTAATTGTTCTAACTCTTAAGAAACTTCTTAGTTCTAAGTTGATTCTCTCGATTAGTTTACATCCCTTGTTTCTTATCTTGCCTTCTGGTGCTTTGGAAAATAGATTGACCTCTTCTTTCTCCCAGTCCCTCAAAAATTGAAACACTGCTATCAGGTCAACTCATGCAAGTTTGCCTATTTATCACCTGAGCCCATTTAATTTGTCATTACTTTCTCTCGAAGCTGGGGGGTGGGGTAGGAGAGGACGAAACACTAAAGTTTAGGAAGAATGCAAAATACGAGGGTTGAAAGAACTGGGAAACTGTTGGGGTAGGTGGTTGGTTCAATTAAATGATAACCCTCCTTTTCATGGAAAGTTGCTGTAGATAATAAGGGAGTTTTCAAAATAATTCTGTGAAATTGCATAGATAAGTTTGATGGAATGCCTAACAGACTTTGGGAACCCAGAAAAGGCAGCAAGACAATTAAGAGAGGAAAGAGGGTCATTGGAGGAAAGGGTCCTGCATTCAGGGTGGGGGCCGGTGGGGGGCCTCTGTTCTCTAAAAGAAATAATATCCCAAGAGGATTGCCTAAGTCCACTGTCTATCTAAAATAGCATTTGGGACCTGAGATCTTCTGCTGTCGTTTCAAGCCTTTAGATGAAAAACGCAGCAAAGTTAAATCCACATTTATTTGAACAAAACCCTGAATTTAAAATAAATGTTCTTTTCCTTCCCTCCCCGAAGATTAGACAGGGGAAAAAAACTCACCAGCCTTCATTAGCATATTCTCAGCAAACCTAAGATAAGCTTTCCATTTAAGGGTAAATAATTTGGGAAAAAATTAATCTTCCTTTCAGACAAATACAGCAGATTATCTGGTAATTACTCATTGCACTTTCATTGACTAAATGGGTTGATAAATTTAAAACCATTACTTGAACTGGACAATGTGACTGCAATCGATTGTATTTTATTCTTTCTAGCTTGTTAGACAGAGCTCGTTAAGATGGAGACATGCAGGATGGCTGGTATATTACTGTGTATTAAATTTCTTATCCGCCCATTTTAACAGAGAAAAAAAACCCAAGGCAAGCTAACTGTTCCATAACCCCACGCAAATCAGAGAAGCAAGATAATAAATGTTCTTGAAATGCAGCATTGTTGTAAGGCTTCACACAACTCCAGTGTGTGAAGCCTTACTGTCTTTCAGGAAAAAAAAATGTCCAGGCTGCAGACAAAGACCCTGTCCAAAGGTTGAAATTCAGCATAACAACAGGAAACACTTAAGAGAGGAACCAATCTAGTTTTCAAAGGCAATGGCTTGGGGGCCCTGGCTGCCCCCCAACTCAGCTGGTTCAGACACAGAAAAGCAGGCATTTTGATCATCTGATTATTCCTTTAGTGCAGTAATTTGTTTTCTACCCGGGAATATTAGGCATAAGAAATCAGCACCATAACTGGGGGAAAAAGGAGCCTATTTCACACATCAGAGCGTGTAAGATAACTTGAATCAATTATCCTCTGCTTGTTTTTAGTTTAAAAGAGGAAAAGGGGAGAGGCGGGAAGGCAGAATCCCAGAATATATGGCTTTTTATCACAAGCAGAGGTTGTGTGCATTTGTTATCAGCAGGACCAAACAGTTGTTAAGAGCAGGTCTACTGCATTGGGATGAAATAGTTCTTCATGTTGGAAGATTATGAATATGTGGAGGTGCCTAGAATAGGCCCAATTATTCAGAATTAAATGGCAACAGAAATGGAATAAAGCTGTCCAGCTGTAGGGTAATAACACATGCAAGAGTACCCAAATACCACAATTATCCAAGGATACAGGATGTTTTATATGAATCAGATAAGGAGAGCAATGTTTGGCTTTCGAAAGTGATAGCTAGTTTCAAACCAAGCATGAAAACAGCAGCCTTCCACAATATACAAGTATATGAAGTCCACCCAATCCAGCCTTTGAACTTGCCTCTAAAAGATTTGCTTATGAGATGCTGATCAAAGATACAAAGTAAGACAAACACTCATTCTTTGATAATAACCACCATATATGCTTGTGGATAAGCAGAGAATTTTAGATGCCAAAACACACACACATGCCTAAAAGGGAACATCGGTGCATAGGCTTATCCATGAGTATATACAATAATACTTTTTAAAGTACCGTATTTTTCAGACTATAAGATGCACCGGTATATAAGACGCACCAAAATTTCGAAGAGGTAAGTAAGAAAAAAAAGTTTTTGTCCTCCCCAGCCCCCAGGAGTACTCTGCAGGATTCAGCAGGGCTGGGGAAGGGAAAAATGCCCGTTTTTTTGCAAACACAGGGGCACTTTTCCCTTCCCCCAACCCTGCAGAAGCCTGCAGTGCTTCTGGGGGCTGCAGGAAGAGAAAAACAGCCCATTGTTTGCCTGTTTTTCACAAAAACGGGGGTATTCTTCCTTTCCCCCAGCCCCGCTGAAGCCTGCACTGTGTTTCTGGAAGCTGGAGGAAGGGAAAAACACCTCCGTTTTTGCAAACGGGGCTTCGAGAGGCCACAAATGGCTGTATTTGGTGTATAAGACGCACCAACATTTCCACGCTCTTTTAGGGGAGAAAGAGTTGCATCTTATACTCCAAAAATATGGTACCTTGTTCTGTCCCCCATTCTTCGCTCGTTAACAGATGACAGGCAGACAAACTTAAAAGGAAAGAACTTTATCAGTCCTCGGCTCAGACTGGCTGCGAGCCCAAAAATAAACATAAATAAAGTCTCTGACAAGAAGATAACAGAAGATAACAGATAACAGAAGATAACAGAATGCAAAACAAAACTCTTACAAACAATTCACTTCTCCAAGTGTCTCCTTGAATCTGTTACAGAAAGCCAATCACTTCTCCAAGTGTCTCTCACAAACAAACCACAACCGATGAATGATGAACGTTGACTCCTGTAACCAGGGCGTGGCACCATCCGTTCTTTTATCACCAGAAGACGCCACTAACGAGCCCCAGCTGCATTGTTAATCTTGCATCCCGACTCAACTCACAGCAAACTTCTGCTGAGTCACAACAGTACCTATATATACTTGCAGATAAGACCATCTCCACTATAAGCAGACGCTCAATTCTTTTAACCAAATTCAGTGGACAAATGCATCATCCATGGATAGGCCAATGTGAAAATTAAAACATACAAAATTTTTCAAGGGTCGGTTTATCCCCAGTAGCACATTTTTTTCATGGTATTTTATAAAAAAATTGAGGATCAACTTATCTGTGGATGGGTTTATCCGCAGTTATATATGGTACTTTGTCAAGAAGAGTTAAGAGAAAGGAAAGAATATGAAGATGAAATGTAGCCATATCATGCACCCCCCCCCCAAAAAAAAGATCAGAAAACATGAACAAATGTTTTAAACAAGTGGTTGTTATAGTTATTAGTAGCTATCACTATTAGCCAGTCTGAAGCTTCTAGACTTTATCCAATTATAGGGAAACAGATGGAACATTATAAGGCAGGCATTTCAAATGTTGTTGGGATTTATGACATAACAATTAGCATTGTCATAAATAACGTGACACTGTGTTATTAGTAAATGAATGTAAATGAAAACGGCACACAAACGGCACATGTTACATTTAAGCACCGATACTAATTAATTTGAACTGCAAATCATGTCTATTTACTGATGAAGTAAGGTATTTGGGATTAGACCATTATTCCCCCTGCCCCCAAAATCCTGGTTGCTGGCAAGATGTAATTACAAAAATAGTAATCTGAGAATTTGTTGATTTGCTAAATTGCCATCCAATGTTCATTCCTACAATGGAATGGAATGTGTGGATCACCTTGGGGAAAGAGGAGTCCTGAGGATGCCTTGGAAATAATCAGGCAAGAATGGCAGGAGCCCTTAGTGGCAGGTGGGTCAGAGAAAGAAACTTAGGAAGGATCTGCCCTAATGGATCAAGGAGTTAAACACTGTGGCTGGAAGTTTGTGCCTCCAGATGAGAAGATCAACGTCTGTCCCCCAGGTAAGCCAGCCAGGAAACACGACTAGATGAACGAATTCTGCTTTATTGTAAGGCTACATTAATAGACTCTTGCAAGGATGAAGGTGCCAACTTCCTGCTGCCACTTTTAACTGCTTGATCCATTAAGGAAAGGTCCTTCTTAAGTTTCTTTCTGACCATTTAGCCTCTTGGAGCTCCTGCCCCTTGGATTGTTTCCTAGGCAGCATTTCTTTCTCTCGATCACCAAGGTCATCCACACAGAGACAGAAATCACATGCATGCATAAAAAGACAAAGTGAAGACGAGACATAGTAGGCCATATTTATTGACAAAAACGTTTCTATTTAAAACAAAATATACTACACGGATTGAAATAAACTTGACTAGCATAGATAGAACTGTCTGTATATCCATAATAGACTAGGAGATCTATAACTTGCAGCTCGACAGGATGTCTTCCACTAGTCTTTTGTAGACCCAGGCATCACCCTTCAGCCGTTGCCTTCTAATGCCCATGACTTCAGGTTTGCTTAGCTGGCAAATCTCCAATTCAAACTGCATTGTCACTTTGCCATAGTCTGACTGGGTCTGACACTTCAGTTTATAACTGGATAAAACAAAAAGAAGCAAAAGTGAGGCTACTGACCAGCTTTTTTTTTTTTTAAAGAACCCTGGGTTTTTATTTTCGGGAAGATGTAATGATTCAACTTTCTTGGAAAACCAATAAACATCACTAAGACATAAGAAAGCCATAACAGATTGTTTTTTTCTGCCACACAGGCCAAAATGAGCAGCTTCAGACCTGGATTGTTGATATTTCAGGCAATATTTTTCCTGAAGAATATGACATGGCACAAAGCAATTTCTGACACAGATCTTGGGAAAGCTATCACCATCATGGGCAGAACTCAAGAATATTTACCCTACTTACCCTTTCTGTACATATTCAACTTGTTTTTTTGGAAGGACAGCAATTATTTCCTGTAGCAACTCATCTGGATTTATTAAGTTAGTCAATGTCACATTGTAGTGAGCCTACAGGAAAAAGTATTTAACAAATAAATTATTTCCCAGAGCAAGATATTCTCACTCACTCACTCTCTCTCTCTCTCTCTCTCTCACACACACACACACACACACATACACACACAATGTATGTGTTCTTATGCACTGTATATTAAGATCAAACTAACATGTGGGAAATCCTTCCAAGATAACTTCTTGCATTTAAATTAGGAACCTGAAAATATAAATGTACTTGAATTGGATCAAATCAAAAACCTATTGAGACCGGCAATCTGTTTCCATAGTGCCAACTAGATGCCCCTTAGAAGCCAACTTAACAGGATAAAATCAAAATAGAGCATTCCTATTAGAAACTGATATTGAGAGGTGTAGTTTTTTTTGTATGAGAGGTAATAAACAATTATCCCTAACTTTGTTCAGAAGCCAAATCATTTCCTGCATTCTTTCAAGAGGTGGAGAAAACAAAACAAGCACAACACATTTGAACTTAAACCAGCACTTTGTACTCCAAATTTTGCCTTTCAGAAATGAAAATGCTAAAACCTGCTGGCTGCATGAAGAAACAGTTAATTTCGGTTAGAGGCATCCTGGGAAAACCTTTGGAAAACAAGACGACTTTGCAGTATATTTTATAAACTGAGTATGCTTAATCTGTTAAGTGGTAGTTATTCCAAGCCTGCAATTCTGCAAAGGTTGGGACTATGGATCAAAAGTCCTTCAAACAAGTTAATCAAAGATACAAGAAACCATTTGATTGTATTTTTTTAAAGATTGTGTGTCAGCAGTGAGATGGGTCTTGTTATCAGATAAAATGGCTAATTTCTCTTGAAGAGCCAATTTCATATTTGGGATCTACAGTGAAAATAAGGATTGGTATCAATTGTTTCCTTTGATCCCAGCAATTCATTTCACCTGAATTAGTCTGATTGACAAACATACCTTTAACTTCCTTGGGCCTTCTTTAGCTGAACCTTTCCTTTTACTAGGGGTAAGCATTGTGATCATTTTATCCAAGCCCCTTTCAAGGCTCCCAAACATTTTGGCTCCTTTTCTTTTTTGGCCACTTTCCAGGTGCATCTGATTTAAGTCCAGCTCCACTGAATGGCACCTGTCATAATGAGAACCAGCACGCAGGTGAGTAGACTTAATGCTGCTCATTTCAGCTAGAGCAACAATGGATCTTCCATTTCTGTTTCAATAGCAGGAAGTGGAAGGAGGAAGAAATTAGCAAAAAAAGAGAGAGAGAGCTTGCTGCACAACAGTCATTTGGGATTTTGAGAGAGAACTATATATGTGCTCCAATTCTCTGGGGGCACAAAAGTGAATTTTAATTATGGAAAATAGGAATACATCCAAGACTGCTGAAGTGTGTAATGTTTTTAAAGAAAGGCCCACAGCCTTTTAATATTTGTTGGTAAATGTAAGAAAGGATTTAAATAGGTTTAACGCAGCCAGCACTGATACATGGCAAAAAGCACTTTTCTTACCAATATAAGAATTAAGACTGGAATAACTGCTGAACATTTACCTTCTCTCAGGGCTAATGACGCCGGCTGTCAGCTCATCTGCTTTAATAGGAGTATTTACTGGCACTGGTTGGGCGGCTGGATTTTTCTCTGCAAGAAGAACCATTCACGTTTGAATCACTAGGTTTAGAAAGAGAGTTAATTCTTCTTATACACGTGCTCAAGTTAACAATTAACAACATGAAAAAAATGGAAGGGGAGGGAGGAAAGACATGACCAGGTTCAGTCTGGTTTGAAAGGAGGGTTAAAGAAGCTAATAAGACCTAGCCTGATTTTTAGCATGCTAATGTAAGCCCTACCCCCAAAATAAGCCCCAGCTAAGGTTGTCATTACCTGGGGGTGGGGGTTTGTGGGTAGGAATGGCGAGCACAGGAGGCTGTGAGTGGGCCAACAGTATTCTGCAGCAGTTACAGCCAGCACAGTACAGTTGAGTCCAAGAAGCAGATGGAGACAGAGGTGGGGCTGAGGCACGCGATCTGGAAGCGCCGCATGGGGAAGCCAAGAGTCGATGGGCTTGAGAGGGCAGGCAGGTGGCTCGTCTTTGCATGGCAGTACCACTAGGAGATGGAGGCAGAGGCATGGGGGAAGGCACATGATCTGGGCGCACCGCAGGAAAGCCAAGAGTTGGTGGAGCAGGTGGCTGGCCATGGGAGACTTGCCTTTGCATCACTCAACTTGCCTGCAGCGCATCCGGATCGCCTCCCTTCCCACCCCCCATGCCTCTGCCTCCATCTGCTGCGCAACAACAAGCCTCCCATGGCCGCCTACCGGGTCAACGAACTCTCGGATTTTCCATGGCCCGCATGGCACGTCTGGATCATGTGCCTCTTCCCCGGAACCTCTGCTGCTTGGACAGATAACTCATCTGCGCTTTGCGTGCTGTGCAGCCCCAGAGTATGTTGACCAAGGATACCATCAGCCCCCGTGCACTTGCTGCCTCTTGTACACGTGCCAGTACAAGTAAGGCTGAGCACCCTGATATCATGTTTCCCTGAAAATAAGCCCTAATGTGTCTTTTGGAGCTTATATATAATCTCATCTTATTTTCGGGAAAACACGTGTAGATGTAAATAGTCCACCCATTAAGTCTTTTGTGTGCCGAAAATAAATTTGACAGAAATGACTGGATAAGTGCATTACACAAAATGGCTGCATCAACTTGGTATTTAAATAAAATGTACACTCCCCATCAAAATAAGGATGCCATTTTTATAGTAGCCTCAGGACAAGTAGGTAAGCCTGTAGCTTGTTCTCAAGTCCACATCCCATGTTCAAAGCTTCTCATTTCAATCCATTCTCTATAGCTACAAATCATACCCTCGAGTGGAGCAGCGTAATTGGAAGATGTCAGCACTTGTTTCTCAGTCATGGCCCAAGTAGGCGTCTTGGGTGGAAGAAGAGCAAAGGGCTCTGCCTGGGCAGCTGAAGCACCAGCATTCTCTTTGTTGGCGTGTTTCTTTGATGCTCCTCTCTTGGGCACAGAAAGTAACGGCGAACTGAACTCCCCCCTATCCTGGAACATTACATTCTTAAAATAAATAATAATAAAAAAAGATATTTAGACAAAGGGTTTCCAATTTTATGTGAAGAACATGAATTTTATCTATTCACCATCATAAATCCTAGATACTGGAGCAGCCTCTTCATGAATTGGACAAGCTCAAGCACCCTTTTCGCTGAGAAACAAATTAACTCTGTGTCAGGGCTCTTTATTGGTTGCAAGGTCCCATATTAGAGGACATAACAGGGCCCAAGCTACTAGAATTTGGAAGGTCTCTTACAGGGATACTCTGCTATCAGTCTCACATAGAATAATGGAGAAAGCAGAAAATAGGAACACACAGACAGCAGTTGCAAGGCCAACTGTCTCTAATCTAATCTAATCTGATCTGATCTAAGGCATTGACATATAAGCAATGTAGAGTATAAGTATGAAACCAGAGAACATTCTTCCCTACAAAATGGACTTCCCTAAGTCCATAAGTGCTGTCTAATTGACACTACAGAATTTTTTTTTGTGTATTGAAGGTGCAACTGGTATCTGGTGACAGACCAGCACCACAATTTACTGACATTTAACCGTACGTTGCTAAGAGCTTTGGAGAAACAAATGTACTGTATTTTTAGAGTATAAGACGCACCCTTTTCCCTCAAAAAAGAGGCTGAAAATCTGGGTGCGTCTTATAAACTGAATACAGCATTTTTTGCCTCCCAAAACCCTGCCCTCTTCACCAATATGGCCACGCATAGCTTTTAGGAGTCTTTCAGAGTGCTCCTGGGGGCTGGAGAGGGCAGAAATGAGCAAGATACAGGGCATTTTTTGCTCAATTCTGTCCCCACAGCTCCCAGGAGCACTCTATAAGCCTCCTAAAGGCTATCTTATGCCTTTTTTTTTTGACAAAAAATGGGCCCATTTTTTGCTCATTTTTTACTCCCCTGGAGCACTCTACAAGTCTCCTAAAGGCTATTCATGCCCTTTTTTTTGAAAAAAAAAATGGGCCCGTTTTTGTGAAGAATGACCATTTTTTGCTCATTTTTGACTCCCCTGGAGCACTCTACAAGTCTCCTAAAGGCTATTCATGCCCTTTTTCTGAAAAAAAAATGGGTCTGTTTTTGTGAAGAACAGGATTTTTTTGGGAGGTTTGCAGAGTGCAAAAACTTTTTTTTTAATTTGCCTCTTCAAAACCTTGGTGCGTCTTACTCTGGTGCGTCTTATACTCTGAAAAATATGGTAGCTTGTCACACTTATTTCCATATCTATTTGGCTCTTCCACCATATTACCCAGATAATCCAATAATAATCTACAATATCTATATATTTTTACCCTGAACTTTTAAAAGAAAATTCAGTGTACTTTACAGCTGTCCTCCTATCCAGGGGCTGATTAGAAGATACCTACTTCTCCTGACTTAAGATGCCCTTTACAGAAGACTGCCATTAACCATCTGTCAATCTATGGGTGTGTCTAGTTCAGTATTTTTCAGGGTTACAAACAAATTTCTCCTGCTGGGAGAAGCCAAGAATTTGATCTCTAATCTTTCTCATGGAAATCGGGTTCCACCTGCCTAAATCTTTGCTGTTACCCCTGAAGCTGGGATATGTTAAGCAACCATGGTGTAGTGGTTAGGATTGTTGAACCAGAAGTGGGAAATCCCATATCCTAAAATTTATCCTCAGCTATAGTCATACCCTGGACCACTTTCTCCACTTCAACTGATGCTACTGCACAGGTTTGTTATGGGGAAAATATGTATACTGCCTTGAGTTCCCCAAGAAAGGCAGGATGTAAGTCAAATCAATGTAAAATACCTACATACAGAAGCAATTTTATAAAAAGCAAAGATTCAAGTAGATGATGTTTTCGAAAGAGTATAAACCAAAAGCTAGACATGGCTTAAATACACTGCTGAGAAAATAAATTAGAATAAAAGGTCAATATTTATAGATACCTGCTTAGGTCTGGGTGTATTTCCTAGCATAAGCTGACCTTCATCAAAAGATGTTAGAAATTCCATGGAGCCAAATACGTAGGGAAGTTCTTTATTATCTGGACCATCTTCATAACTCAGGGCTTTTTTTATCTGTAGAAAAGAATTTTTTTTCAGAAGTAATGTATAGACAGACAAAAATCCATAACTGTCTATGATTCTGATGGTCCCTTGGCACAATAAACCAGCCTGGCACTTTGACTTCGGTATAGTTAAAGATGGATTGTGTAATGTATTAGATCACACAGATTAGGCCTCCTCCGAGTTCCATCCGCCAGTCAGTGTTGACTGGCAACTACGTGGAGGAGAGCCTTTTCAGTAGTAGCTCCGACCCTTTGGAACGATCTCCCCGTGGAGATTCGTACCCTCACCACCATCCAGACCTTTCGCACAGCCCTCAGGCCTGGGGATAAAGATTGTAATCCGTCCCCACCCGAATGATGAATGAATGTTGTGTTCTATTTTAATTTATGTATTGTTTATGTCTTATTGTTTTGTATTCCCCTCCCTATAAATTGTAAGCCGCCCTGAGTCCCCTCAGGGAAAAGGGCGGCCTATAAATAATAAACCTTAAACCTTAATGAGATCTTTGCCCTGTACATAGAGAATTGCAACTCCTTTAAAAAAAAAAAAACCCTGGGTAATGGTTGTCCAACTGGAAAGGAACAACGATAGCAAAAGGTTTGATATTTTGATCTTGCCAAGATTTAAAACAATGAGCCAATTTTGCATAGTGGTTAAGGCAGTGGGCAGAAATCAGGAGATCATGAATTCTACTCTTGCCTGAAGCACAAACTCAGCTGGGTGATCTTGAGCTACCCTCTCTCAGCCCTAGGAAGCAAGCAAGCAACGGAAACCACTACTGAGATTTTGCCCCAAAATGCAGGCACTTGTCCCGGCACCTGCAAGGAATCAAAAATGGCTCAAAACCACCCATACACCCACACCCACAGAGAGACTTAAAACAGCTTAGTTTTAATACAGCAGTATCTGGAGCCTTCTACAATGCCCTGGATTGTATATACCATGACCCGTCAAAAGCGCGGACGACAAAAGCGCGATCGACAAAATCGCGCCTTTGACGTCATCACAGCGCGACGAAAAAGATCGAAAAATTCAAATAAAAATTAATAAAAATTAAATTAAAGCAAGCCGATTCACATAAAGGTAAGGGTTAGGTTTAGGGTTAGGGCTAGGGTTAGGTTAAGGGTTAGGGTTAGCTTTAGAGCGTTAGTGTTAGCGTTAGGGTTAGGTTAAGGGTTAGCGTTAGGTTTTTCGTTACTTTAACGGTTAGGTTTAGGGTTAGGTTAAGAGTTAGGTTTAGGGTTAGGTTTGGGGGGCTTAGGGTAAGGTTTTCGCTTTATTTTTACATTTTTCGAACTTTTTCGTCGCGCTGTGATGACGTCACAGCGCGCTTTTGTCTAGCGCGATTTTGTCCTACGCGCTTTTGTGGTGGAACCGTATATACTACAGCTAGATTTGCTAAGCCATGACTTAAATCGAATATGTGGCAGGCTGACTAGTTCACAATTCAGAGCATTTTCAAGCCACACTGCAAACACTGGAGGACACCCCCCGCCCCCGGTAATTATTATTGGAATACAAGTAAAATAGATAGAAATAAAAATAGAATACATACTTTTCCTTCTCTGGATGGTGTGTTGCTCATACATTCTCCTACCAGAGAAGGAATCCTCAGGCGAACAGGTTTACCATGAGTCTTCTTGTATTGAAGCAAAAGGTATGTTGCAGATACATTATCATATTTCCACTAATAAAGAAACATACATTCTGGTTACTTGTTTCTAGGAGGGAAAATGATTTACCCAAAACTCACTTACATTTCAGAATTTTAAGCCCTTTTCAGTTAAATGCATGCCACAGGTCATCACCCTTCCTTGAAAAGACAGACAGCAACCCAGCTTGTGAGAAAAACGCCTCACACTTCAGACCTCCTCCAGTAACTCCCCACTCCCCCTTGCCAGAAAGAGACATTCAGAATTTGAATCTATGACCTGCCTCAAAAGCCAAAGCTGCTTTATTATTCTGCAGTCTTTCAGTTAAATTATAGAATAATTTTATAGAATTTCCTACCCCCCCAATCGTGGCCCTTTAGAGGCATGTTTGCTCATTTAAGATACATTTAGTGGAATTAAAACTCTCATTAATTCCACTCCTACCTTATGATCACAAAATCTCTGAGATTCATGTCTTACCTCTTGCCTCTTTAGTTTTAATTTCATAATCATAAAACAGTCTGTATTTTTCAAGTCAATCTGCCATGAAATATGCAAATTCTTACCATGAAATAAGCAGCTGATTGCCATGAAGATGAAGCCTAAGCAGTTAAAAACTTAGGTTTGCATGATTTTCCAAAGGGATATGAAATTTAGTGCCTGCATACCAGCAATGAAGTGCACAGACCAATATATTTGCGAAAACCCAACAAGAAAAAAATAGACTGTTCTAAACAATGGGACCAGTATTTGGGAAAAGGTGTATCTACCACTATTATCCATTTCTACCAATACAGATGCAAAAGACTCTTTGGGGTATTTTAAGATAGCCTAAAGGGTGCTCTTAATATCCTCTGTAAGCTAATAAGCCTGACTAGCATCTCAAATGAACAGGTGGCCACTCTAACCAGAATCTTCTGCAGGAAACGCAGCATTTTATTACAACAGACATGGAAAGCATTTTTAAAAGCAAAGGTTTGAAAGAAGTAAAACTTAATTTGGCATTGCTAAACATGTGGTCCGTGCGTGTGCTCTGTAATTTTCAAATCAGAAACTCTGCAGCACCCAAACCATTATTTTAGATTCTTCTCTCTCAAATGACTCCTTACCTCAGAGAATCAATAGCTACTAATGTGTATGTTACTTTAGGGGAGCAGAATCTTGTATCTTGGGATTGTTGATTGGACCAAAAAGTAACAAACAAACAAAAATCCAGATATTTGTATTTTAAGACTTCATAAATTGAATAATTCAATTAGCAAGGGGGCTAAATAATATATTTTCTTGGTGTGCCAATGAATTTCATCTTCATACAAGGGTCTCAGAAATATTTGGCATGTGGATATTTCATTTCCAATGACAACTGAGTTCAAGGAAATGGTTATTTTGTCCTTGACAATGTGGATAACTTAAGTACCTTTATACAGCATCACAATTACTTTCTTTATGCAGATATCCAGTCATTTTTAAAAATTTTCATGGAAAGTTGTTCCATGCAAGAGGCATTCCATAAACAAACAAACAAATAAACATCAGCTTGAGATTCTGGTCAAGCTTCTCTGAAGTTGATAAGACTATACTTGAGCCTCATTCAAGCAAGAAAGTGAGGTAAAGGTGGTCAGATCCAAATGTTTGTAGCTGGAGAAATGATGCTGGTTCATGCTAACGAGGACCAAAAAGCCCAATGTGTATTCAGAAGTAAGTTCAAGGTCAATTATTTATGAGACAAAGCGCTATGTGCCATTACTTCATCTAATGTATGTACCCAAAAACACAACAGGGACCGTGTAGTGGAAGCCACAATTCAGCTCATAAAATAGAAGCCTTCTGACTTGTCATACATCTGACTCTCCCTTCTACTTAGTAGGAGGGGCTTGTTAATCCCACCAACCACAACTTAATTTCCAGAGGTCCTCACGGGTATCTACCCACTTAAGCCTAGTATGTGTACTCTTTCTGATGATTAAAATATTGAGAGGAGAGAAAACAGAAATCTTAGAAATATCTCTTGACCATACACGGTCAAGACACGAGACCCAGCCCCATCAAAAACAAAACAAAACTTTATATACATTTAAAATTTAGCAGAATCTTCAGCACTATTTTAAGTTTTAGACATTAAAGCCAACATTCCTGGTTGAGGGAAATAAATACTACAGTACAGGCCATTGGAGGGGGGGGGGGCAGCTTAAAAGAGAATTGCAAAAGAAAAGACATGCTCTTGGTAGACCACAAGATGGTGCTGGCTACAAATAAAAAATAATAGTTCATTGTGTAAAGATCTTTGAGTGGGATTTTACGTTATTATTTCAAATCACAGCAAAGTGGAATTATTACTTGATACATAAGGGCAAAGTCCATACAATTACTGAATTTGCACAGAGAAATGATAGGAGATGTTTAGAGCACAAACACACACCAAAACAAATACCTTTTCTTTTCCTCCTACCTCAAGCATATTTTCTTCAAGTTCAATCTTCCTGGATTTCCCCCCCCCCCTTAAATTCCAAGATTTAATCTGAGACTCTGGGAAACAATGATAATCTCCTCTTAATCTAATTTTGGTCCAGCAATCATCGTCTTGCTATTCCATAGCCCAAATAGAGGAAGGGGCTGGGATTGCTTTTTGTATGCGTGATAGAGAACCTATCTACTTCATGAAAACGTGGGTTCTATATCTGTACCTGTCTGGGCTATAAACTGGCCAGATGTGAATGTCTGGTCTGCAGCCTGGCACTCACAACAGATTGTATCAAGCCAGCTAGGCCATGATTGGTTCAAATTGCAATGTTCTGGTTCAGGTAGAAAGCTGGTGGGTTTACAGATGGATTATGGCAATCTGCTCTACATGAGGCTGCCCTTGAGAACCATTTGGAAGCTATGCTGGTCCATAATGCAGCACACTTGGGTAGTTATGGGCTCAGTTACTTTGCCCACCTGACACCTTTCCTGCAGTAACTGCTTCGATTGGTAAGCTAATTAGCTTCCGAGTGTAATTCAAAGTTCTGGTCATTACCTTTAAAGTTATATGTAACTTAGTTCCTGGATATCTTTAAGATTGCTTACGTTGGATAGAATTTTCCCTTCCAATGAGATAGTTGAAAGCCATGATATAGGTTCCACCTCTGAAAAGACTTCTATCACTGGAATCCCAAGGGTGAGCTTGGTTGGTGGTAGCTCTGCCATCTCTAAAATAGCATGCACCCCTTTTTCTATCAGGATTTCACAGAGCAATAATAATCTGGCTTTCCTCTCATTGAATGGGGGATGAAACAGAATTGTGATGTTCCTCCCAAGGGAAGTGCTACTGAATACATGAGGAGAAAAACCACAGTATTTATAAACATGTTTCTCTGTTGCTATAATCAGAATGGAACTGTGTGATTTAATAGATTTTGGGTTTTGGATGACAGATTTATGGTTGCTATGTCTATACAGTTTTAAACTTAATATTGTAATATAGGAGTTGTAAACTACTTGGAGCGGGGCTGTTCGCTCTAGAATCTTAAATGAATACAATTAAACACATATAAAAGAACAGAAGCAGAATAGAGATTGGACCAGAAGAACTGGTGGAAGAAGAACTTAATCTCAATTGCTTAAATTTCTTATTCGAGTTTTTAACTTTCTGATCTGTGGAATCTAAGAATACAATCTGAAATGGACACCAAACTTTCCTCCCAGTTGCTATGCCCAATAAATGAATATTTAACAGTTGACATACAGCAGGGCTGATAAAGTCCTGGCCCGTGGGGCGGATCCATCACATGCTGGCCACGCCCATACCTGGTTTAGCAAAGGAGAAAATAAGTCCCAATATGTCACGTGACACCGCCATAATGACGTGAGTTTGACACCCCTGACATAGAGGATCCCCAAACAAATTTCCAAGGATACTCTTTGAAATCCTAAGTTTTGAGCATGGGAAGTCAGTCTACATGGAACACTTTCCAAACTTCCAGAAAAGGGTCTCAAAGATTTATACTACAAAGTATTTACGAGTTTAAATCAAGGTCAAAATGTATTCTAAATATCAAGCTTTACATACATGAACGAAAGCATTTTTACTCCCCTAGACTCTCCAACAATGATTAAAAAGAAACATTACCTCTGAAATTATATCTGCCATTTTTTGCCTGCTACATTTATGAAAGACAGAAAGTTCTGTTATGCAATCTTCATCAAGGCATCCAAGCTGGGAGGGAAAACATTTATATATTACAATTAAGACTTGAAAATATAAAATCTTTTTTTTAAAATGGCACCAGTTTTGCCAGAAACTGGGATACACAAACAAGCGAAGCCCCATCCACAGGATACAGGCAGCATGCAACCCCCCACCCCTCTGCAGAAAAAAATGTATGTCCACAGAACCAGTCCCTGATACCCAGAAGATTGGGTGTCGTTGAGCTAGAGAAACCAAGAATGCCAGTTCTGACAGGTAAGAGAAGGTAAACGTTGTGGGTGGGGTTGGGGGGGGGGAGGGCACAGTAGGATAAAGTCCTTAATTTCAAATAGCATATCCAAATGGCTCTCCACACAGCACCCTGAGGGCCTTCTTAAAAACTGTGCTTACTGCCCAAGATAATGTGTGTTAATCAGAACAGAGAATGCTGGCCAAGCAGCCTAATCTGATATACAAGGTAGTTTCCTTACAATCATGTCTTCAGAGAATCGAGGCCATGGAAATGTTCATTGGAAAAACATTTCTTTTGACAACTGCCCAGTTTGATTGATATCGAATAGCTTTTAAATTGCATTAAATAGCCTAGTACTAGATGTAACAGAAAGCTAGAGCTGAAATCAATACTTTCTATTGCTCTTCCCAAAATCCGAGGGTCACATACTTTTTGACAGATTGTAATAGCAACTGGTAGAATAATGGTATCTCTCTCTCTAAAAACTCAAGATATTGTTACAAAATTGTTACAAGATTGTTCAGCAGAGAATTTTCGATATAGGAATAGCATGGTAGCCGTCGTGTTATTCAGAATGTTTTTAAATTCTTAATCTAAGAATTTTTAATAGTATGTTTCCTTTGCAATTGATGATTAAACTATTCATTAATCACATCAAACTAGGCTCTCCTACATATCCTCTCATTAATATAAGTTAATCAACTCACCGGATATTTACTTTGCCACAGGACAGCAAAGGAATAGCCCTGCATGAGCCAAGGATGTTTTAAAAGATGCTTCACCATAATCCGTTTCTTTGGGTCCACCTTGTGGTCAAGAAAAGAAACACAATTTAAAATATAGACACCGCATGCATGCATACACACACACACACACACACACACACACACAGAGGCATATACAGGGAGCCCTTGATTTACAACAGTTCATTTAGTGACCATTTGAAGTTACAATGACACTGAAAAAAGTGACTTATGACCATTTTTCACACTCATGACTGTTACAATCATCCCAATGGTCATGTTAGTTACATTCGGATGCTTGACATCTGAGTCATATTTTATGCAGTGTCCTGGGATAATGTGACTATCTTTTGCGACCTTCTGAGAAGCAAAGACATTGGGGAAGCCCGATTCACTTAACAACCATGTTACTAAATTAACAACTGCAATGATTCACTTAACTTAGCAAGAAAAGTCATCAAATGGAACAAAACTCAAAAAATTTCCCACTTAGCAACATAAATTCTGGGCTCAATTGCGGTCGTAACTCAAGGACTACCGCTATTGGGATTAGAAAAAGGTATCATAGCACTGATCAGTAACTAAGAGAAGTCAGTGCTGTTAAGAGCAGCATTCATAGTTTTTCAGGCATTTTAGCATTTATTCGTGAGGCCACTGAATGGTTTTGCCTTTCAAAGTAAATTATTCTATCTGAGCTAGTTGAACAACTGTACAAGAAACAGGCCTACTCACTTTTAACTACAATAGTGTAATAGAACTTCCATATTCAAAGGCAGAATACCTACATACTAGCTGTAGATTAACAGAACAATGGAAGGGGATCTCTGTAACTAAAGATTGTCAGAAGTGGAGTGGGAAGAGTTGAACTAAACATGGATATCTTGGAATATTTGTGATGCAGTTAGACCTTTTCTTGTGTCTGAGGCTTACCTGCAACATCTGTTGCAGAAGCAGGGTACTGCCAGGTGAAAGCCATTTGGGGACATCATATTTTCCCCTCTGTAGAAAAAAAAGACATTACAGTTGAATGAATTTTTCCTCCAATTTAATGTCATTCACAAATTCAGGAGCATCCCCTTTATCTCTTCATCAACATCATTTAAATATGTTAATAGTGAGTGCAATTGGATAGGCCCACAAATATTGGAGATTAATTATTACTTATTTTCATTTTATTGGCATTTCTGTCTCATGTACCTTACACATTGATCCTTAACTATAAATAAGTTAAAGAGCATTAGGCCCATAATAAGATTTGAAAGCATCCTGCCTGACACCTCAACCTCAGAAAAGAAATAATTGAAGAACACCCTTTAAGTCCTGGGTGAGCGAGCTATGTTTCTCCTTAACTGCCATACCATCTCACCCCATAGCTAGTTTGCTAATGAGAATCTCAGAGCGGATTTTGTCAAATACTTTGCTAAAGACGTCCTATGTGTACTGCATTTCCTAAAGCAAGAGGGGGGAAAAAGATGCCCAGTTAAACAATGAAAAAATGCTGGTTTCTAATTATTACTGCATTGTTTTCAAGCTGCTTATTTATCAATCATGTTGTGGTCCGCGCTCTAAAAACATAGAAGTGAAGGGGGAGGGGGGACAGAGGGAGAGAGAGACAGAGAGAGGGAGAGAGAAAAGTCCAATGTCTTCTATATATTACAAATTATTCTGGGAGAGAACTGGAGACTATCTGCATGCACAGCATGTAATCTGTCTGCTGAAGGGCCTTATTGAGGAACAACAAGAAGAATACTCCAGATAATAAGTTACTACCTATACATGATTACACTGGCTGGAATTGTTCGGCTGAAGCTGAGGCTATCAGCTGAAGTGTTTAGGCAACTGTGCATAAGTGAATCACAGGATGTATAGCAAATGAAAAGAAATGCAAGGCATATGAATTGAACCCAGTCACGGTTGCTTTGTTTTTAAATGGTTGAATCTGAATGCCATTCACCATCTTTTACCTAAAATAATTGATCCCAACTGAAATTCAGTATGCTACCCAATCTAATGTCTTTTAATAGTGAACTTTGCCTGTTTCACCCCGGATGGCTTTGATTCCTCTAGGCAGCTAGGGGATAGGAAATGACACTTTTTTTAAAAAAAAACAACCCCTGCAATGTCTAGAAATAACCACGTTTTCCACTCTACGGGAGGCTAGTACCCTTCATTTCATTCCATAATCTTCCCATTTCTCGATATCAGCCTGAAAAGGCAAGACATATTACAAGGGAAAAAAATGGAATTACACACCAGGACAGGGTGCAAGAGAAGAAACTGTCCAAAGCAAATTTGATTATGTGGGTGTTCATAGCTAGGCCTCTCACCACGAGAAAAGAGGAGAGGAGAGAGATCATTTAAACATCTTGTGCTAAAATATAGTATTACTATCTTGGAGTAGTAAGAAAACACTAGCATTTCAGTTGTAACTTGATTCCAGCGTTTATACTATGGTGTTTCCAATCTTACTTTACGTAAGATCAGCCAAGTAAGAAGATGCCCCAAATTCTCCTTTTGGGAACAGACCTCTCACACAGTAACTCCATAAAAGTCCTTGTTTAAACAGAAAAGCCTGAATCTTGAAAATGGGATACGTACCACAATTTTCCTATACAGTGCCATCATGTTATCATCGTCGAATGGTAGAAATCCACAAAGGAGAGCATACAGAAGGACACCCATGCTCCAGATATCTGCCTGAGATGATTTTAAAAAAAAGATTGAGTGATAAAAACGAAGGCATGGCAACATCACATCCCACTCAATTATGAAACAGTTTTTTTGAGTCACTTTCAATGAAGAACATGGAAACACAAACTGGCTAAAATCTTGTGATGTCTAACTGGCTGCCAAACACTCTTAGGTTCAACAATTCTCTGCACTATATTTAAGATGTCGAGCATGTCACCTTAGGGAACAGGAAGACTATACATGTAGTCCTCGAGTTACAGCCACAATTGAGACCCAAAATTTATGTGGCTAAGTGAAACATTTGTTGTGAGTTTACCCCATTTTACAACTTTTCTTGCCCCAGTTGTTAGGGGAATCATTGCATTTGTTAAGTTAGTATCATGGTTATTAAGTGAATCTGGCTTCCCGTTGACACTGAAACAGTCATAAGTACGAACCACTTGCCAAGCATCTGAATTTTGACCCTGTGATCATGGGGATGCTGCAAAGATTGTAAGTGTGAAAAACCGACATAAGTCACTTTTTTCACTGCTGTTGTAACTTTGAACGGTTACTAAATGAACTGTTGTAAGTCAAGGATATCTGTAGTGTTGGACTTGGAGAGAGGTGGATTATTGTTGCCATTTTTTTAAAGGGTCATGGAAGCTCAGCATTGAAAAGCAGTTTTTTTCTCTGCGGTTCACAATTTATAGTATCAGTATGGAAACAAGGCTAAAATGGGGGCTCCTTGGTGCTCTCTGAGCTTACTTGTTTTCTTGCAGACGTTTCATTACCCTAATTAGGTAACGTCATCAGTGCTAGTGCTAGACATCAGTGCTAGGTTAGCACTGATGATGTTACCTAGTTAGGGTAACGAAACGTCTGCAAGAAAGAAAGAAAGCACAGAGAGCAACCAAGAACCTCACATATCAACCCTGAGCTACAAATATTCTTTTTTGCTACAAGGCTAAAAGTTACGTTAAAGGGAAAAACCCATTCTTGAAATGGAAGCTGCAAACCACAGCCTTTCTCTATAGTTTCCGAAGTGCTCCAAACTCACAACTGTGGGCAGGGACACAGGCAAAAGAAGGAGCAGCAGAACCACTCCCACTTTTGCCAGTCTCTTTTTTCCTCTCTTTAGAAAGCTCTTATCGATTAGATGGTCGGCAGTTCAACGGTTTGAATCCCTAGTGCTGAGTAACAGAGTGAGCTCCTGTTACTTGTCCCAGCTTCTGCCAACCTATCAGTTCGAAAGCATGTAAAAATGCAAGTAGAAAAATAGGGACCACCTTGGTGGGAAGGTAACAGTGTTCCGTGCGCCTTCGGCATTTAGCTGCGCCGGCCACATGACCATGGAGACGTCTTTGGAAAGCTCTGTCTCTTGGGATTTGAAACGGAGATGAGCCAGAAACGACTAGCATGCATGTGTGAGCCAACCTTTACATTTACCTATTGTTAGATTTATACAGTGATACACTGGGAGGAAAATCTGAAGGAGTTCAGGTGAGAGGCTGATTAAAAAAAAAAATTAGAGGCCAAAGCACCTATTACAGTACCTCTGATCCAATATAAGCTTTGCCCTGAATTAACTCTGGTGCTGCATAGGCAGGGCTTCCACAGCATGTGTTCAGCTGGTAATCCAGACCCCCCTACAAAAGGAACAAAAAGAATAAGCAAAGTCGGCAACACAGAACAAGGGCTTCACTTCTGTATGAAAACTGAATTGAGCAGATCTTGTTGGCTTGAACACCTGAGCTCGTAAGAGAAAAACAGAGTGACTTGTCACACTTAAGAGCCATTGGCATCAATGCAATTGTCTTTTGTCTGTTTATGGTCTTTATCTAACATGCACGTGAGTGCGTGTTAGATAAAGCAGGTCCCCTTTAGTGTGAGTTTGAATAATGGAATTTTTGAATTTAGTGCAAATTGCAAATTGAGACTGTGTTGTGCTTAAAGCAACCCAAAATTCAGTTAATGAGAGGCTACTGTATATGCAAGTTGGGGTTTAAGATGCTGCTGATCTTTGTGCATTCAGAACGGAGAAAAGAAAGATTCCATCACAAGAAAATAGTACAAGTTTTTTTTAAAGAGGCTTGTTATTATGAGTCTGACCGACTCCAGGTTGACTCAGCCTTTCATCCTTCTCAGATTAGTAAAATGAGGACCCAGATTGTGTCAGGGAATATGTTGACTTTGTAACCACTTGGAGAGGGCTGTAAAGCATTGTGAAGCAGTATATAAGTCTAAGTGCTATTGCTATATTAGAGTAAAAATGTGATATAATTAAATGACATGAACATGGTGACAGCAACAATAAAATGAGGTGTGGGAATGTGTGAAACTATGGAAGAATCTTGTTTTTATTTCGCCTTCTATAGCTACTTTTAAACTATACATTTAAATTTTAAGTGAAAAAAAAGCTTTGGAAGATTGAGATCAAGATCCAGCTATTCTAAACCAATATTGGATTTTGCTATTAGGCATTTGATCAGTTGTTTAACCGTTTTTGTTTTTTGCCTTCAAGTCTGTATTGACTCCTAACCACTACTTAGACAAAACTCTGCAGTTTTCCTGGCAAGATTTTGAAAGTAGTATGCCCTTTGCCTACTTCCCGGAGGAAAAGTGACTGGCTCAAGATCATTGTCAGATCCTCTCCATTAGATAATTAGGAAAGAAGACCACGAGACTCCATGAGTAGAAATCAAGTGTACTTTTACTAATTATAAATGATTAAAGGCATAGCGAAGCGAAGTCTGATTATTTAGGCGCGAAAGCAATTGATATATAGAATAGCCCATTCCCCACCCCTTGGCATCACAGTTACAGTCAAATCATAATTCTCCCCAAGTGTCAGGTGTGAGATAACTTCAAAAGGCATCACGAAGATGGAATGTCGGTGCCGTTAGTCCTGGCGGGAATCTCCTACGCATGCGTAGTCTGACAGGCAGCTGAGCTCCAGAAACTTCCTCCAGCGCAATGAGTAACCCCTCCCAAATACCATGCCCTCCCTCCCCGTTTCATGGCAGCCGAAGCAACAGCAAAGCAGAGGCTGACAATCATCCAGCTAGCCTAAATAGGACTAGAACTCATGGTCACATAGTTTCTATCCTGGTGCCTTAACCATTATGCCAACTTGACTTTCTCTTGAAATTAGGATTCTAAAAATTCTGTCACGCAGATGATGACCTTCAGTGGGGCAATAGTGGGAAAGAAGAATCCAAACAGAATGTATGTGCAAATATAGTTGTGATTTGTTTGGAGATGAAAGGCCTGCAGCCGGTTCCTTTTGGGATCTTTGGCCTGCCACACTAAGATTCTATTCTACTAAGCTGTTTTATTAGTGGGAAATTGGGAGGGGGAATAGTAAGGAGTAGAATGTGATGTTGTCAAAATAAAATTCCTTTCTAGAATCCAAGGTCATCCTTTGTCTCTACACCTCTGCACCTGACCAGAACTGGATGGGTGGAACTGCCAGCATGGCAGTGGGAGATTGGACCGTGTGATGGACTTGTGGGTGTTGAGGCAAGATCATTTACTCTCAACTGGGTGGGGAAAACCAGGAAGCTCAGATTCGGGTTTTCACAGATGCGCAAACACGACTCTCTTAATAAATTGCAACTTTGAGCAATACTTTAATTTTGGATGTTATTTGGAACCCCTGACAGGAGACTTATCTCCTTATTCAGACTGATATTGTCTGGTATTTTTTTTATTTTTATTTTTTGGCAAAGAAATTCTAGCAAAATTAAGCTTATACTCACCCTTGGTTTTGCACAAAGACCAAAGTCTATCAACTTCAAATTATGCTCAGCATCAATCAACAGGTTTTCCTACAAGAAGAACAATGACAGGTTAGAACAAGTACAATGAAGCATAAGAGTAACTATGGGCAGTAAAGGTGACTCCTTCCAAGAAAGCCTCAAAGTTTCAGTTCAATCAAATGCACACCTATACATACAAAACATGATCAGCTGGCTTAGCTGACATTTGAGATCTTGCAAAAAGAGAATGTAAAGATGTAGGAAGAGGTTTTGGAGGGTCAGAAGTCTGGGAAATATGAGTCTTTCCCTAGGGCAGTGCTTCTCAACCTTGGCAACGTAAAGATGTGTGACTTCTAACTCCCATAATTGATATTCTGGGTCTGAAGTCCGCCTACCTTAAAGTTGATAATGTTGAGAAACTGCTCTAGGAAGAGACAACAAAGCAGACACTGGATTGGGGAAAACAAAGGAAGAGGAAATGAAATAAAAGTTTGAAGCCAGGCAGATAAGACAATGGACCAAGGCCAAAAGAGGGCTAGTTAAAAAATGAGAAAAGATTGTAGGCTTTAAGTGAAACTAAAAGTGGAGGAGGAGGAGAAATGGGCATGGAGAAGTGAGGCAAAGAGAGGAGCCAAGAAAAAGCTGGAAGTTTAATAAGAAAGACTAGGCAGACAAAGTTGGGAAGCCCATGGGTGGCAGATCAGAGAGCCTTGAACTCAGAAGGCATTCGTGATTTCTAATGCCAGCCAAGGAGCAACAGATGTCCTGTCAGTGAGGCTTTTTATAAATTGGCCTGAAGCTGTCATGTAGTTCTTTGGCTGCAGGTTTCTAAATAGAAATAAAACCAGCAGCGCCAATGTAGATTCATCTTATTATTCCAGGAACAGTAGGCTACTGCTGTCTACACTTACTGGTTTGAGGTCCCTGTGAGCAAATCCCTGGCTGTGTACGTAGGCAATTGCAGCTACAATCTGACGAAAGAAGATGCGGGCTTCATCTTCAGCTAAACGGTCCTTTGCAATTATGTAATCAAAGAGCTCTCCTCCAGGGCAGTACTGCAGACGAAGAAAGGAGCAATGTTTTGGGGAAAATTGGCTAGCTTGGAATTACAAAACAAAACAAAAGTAATGTTGCTGGCTCTCCAAAAAACACTGAAGATGGGAAAAACAATCAGCACTTAACAGAACCTCTTTTCTAAGCCCTGGTAGAAGCTGAGAGATGCATCCCATTCATTAATTTGTCAAGGGTTATATTAACAGGTTAATAGAGTTGGAAGGGACCTTGTTAGGTCTTCTAGTCCAACACCACCAACACCCACCCAAGCAGGAGACCCTACACCATTTCTGACAAATGGCCGCCCAGTCTCTTCTTGAAAGCTTCCAGTGATGAAGCTCCCACAACTTCTGAATGCAAGCTGTTCCATTGGTTGATTGGTTCCATATATTATTGGTATGTGAAGCTGATATGGATGGTGGACATGTTCAGAGCTAAAAGCATATCACTCTTATTCAACAAAAGAGACAGAGTAATCCAGGGAACTCCACGGTGGGCAAAGTCAGATAGATTCTTTGCTTTCTTTCTTCATCCACTTATGAACCAGCCTAGAACTGAGGAAAAATTTCCTGACAATTAAAACAATTAATCAGTGGAACGATATGCCTCCAGAAGTTGTAGGTGCTCCATCACTGGAGATGTTAAAGAAAAGACTGGACAGCCACTTGTCTGAAATGGTATAGAGTTTCCTGTTTGAGCAGCGACTTGGACTAAAAGACCTCCAAGGTCCCCTACAATTGTGTTATTCTGTTATGTTGTTTGAGCAGCACAGAATTTAAGCATGAGGACAAACAACCTTCTAAATAACTGGAGATTTTAACACCAAAAGGTAAATTTCCTGTTCTCTCTTTCCCAGCAACAACAGATGCCTACTGAAGGAAAGATTAGAGTACATCTACGCATAAAGATATAATTGTTAATTCTTCCTTTAAATTAGCAATTGGTTTCCATAGTAAGGTAATTTATCACAATGGTGAAACTGTTAGACTGAAGATGGGGATGTCCAAGGTTCAAGTTCCACCTGACCTGGCTCTCAGAGGAAAGACCAGATAATACATTCAATTTCTAATGATATTAACAATTCCCACTCTCTTATTCATTTTGGTTTTAACTAGCTGGTCTTGCAAAAAGTGCTCAATAGTTTGGTTAGGAGCAGGCATGGGAAACAACCATGGCATCTAAGGGTTTTAGACTTTCCTGAAAAAAAATAAGTAGAGGACCCCAGTCCATTTTATCTTTTTGCCAGAGCAAACTATCTGATGACAGAGAAAAAAAAATATCCCATCAATTGCTGGCATTACCCAAACCGTATTTTTAATAGCCCACAGGATCCTTTTCAACTATGTTGCTGATTTCTAGAGGCAGAATATGTTTAAAACACTGCAGAGAGAATCCTACAATTGGCTTAAAACAAATATAAATACCAAAAAAAGCCAAGAAATCATTAGCAGTTTGTTAATTATTTGGTTTTTAAAAAATAATTTTGATTACTATATATATCTATATATCTATATCTATATATCTATATCTATATTGATTCAAAGAAAAAATATAGATGTGAAAAAGAATAAAAAGAACCAAAAAGAAAGAAAGAAAAGAAAAAATAACAAAAAATACGGTAAAATGTATTAAATAGATTCCAATCTTTCTATTGGCTGTTATACATATAATTTTATACATATAATGTTAATCAAATCCCTCTAAGATTAGATCAATCTATGTTTGTGCTCAGAATAATCTCACTGCAGTAATAATGCAATGAAATAATTTTCCACAAATCTTCTCAAACTGTATATCATCCATCAGTCCTAAAAGGAAAAAGCTCTGGCTTCAGTTGAATATTAATTTTTTAAAATCCTCTATATCAATGTTCATATTTGAATTCAATTTTTTTAAGTTTTACACGTTTTTTCACATTTCTAACATACAGAACATTTGGAATGTCTTTATGTATTCTACAGTAGATAAATTTTGTGGCATCATGTACCAACGATACATCATTTTATAAAATTTCGCTTTAATATCATAAATGCTCAGCCAGGCAAAGAGGAGGAATCAAGTGGGGAGTTAGCCTTAAACCATTGCATAGCTGCAGAAGATCCAGGACTGACCTCCCCCCACCCCCACCTCCATAAAATCTTATCTCTCTGTTCCCAGAGAAGGCAAGCAGGATAGGGAGATTCCTGCATTATAAATAGAATTGCAATAAGTAGTCAACTTGAACTCTTCACATGTTGATCTATTGCTTTGGCCTGACAATAATATAATGTAAACCACATATAGTATTTCATCCTTTATTCATCTGTATATTATAACCAAAATTCTTAGTCTACTATCATACATTGTATGATACGTTTATCATACAATATGTATCATACATTGTCCAGCTCTTCCATTTCAAACTTCAGCATACCGTAAGTTTATACATGTTAGCAATTACACGTTCATTATCAGTACACAATCAGACATCAAATTCTTATTTTGTTCCACATCGAAAACTTTTTATCCATTTTAAATCTTTCTGATAACTGTAAATGGGAAAAGCATTCACAACTATATCTGTATACCTTTAGTTGCAATTTAATTTTATATTTTCCTTGATGATTCTCCAAGAATTCCTGGTCCATTAACCATTTCACTTCATCTATTTTTTCCTCTTCTGTAAAATAACACTTATGCTGAGATCCAAATAGGTGTTTGGGGAGTTTATATCTATTCCATATTCACAATATGGAATATCTAATAACTATCTTCAAAATACATATCTTCTAAAACTCTAAACAAGAAAATCAAATTATCAATTGCTTTCTCTGCATCTATTTTTGTTTTGGAAAAATATCTCTTCTTCTGTTATTCTATTCTATGCACACTTGTCATCATTTCATTTGCATTTCTTTCAATTCTTCTTTGATTTTTTTCCACAAAATCTCTTCCTTTCTACACATAGCTCAGTCTGAATCTCTGCTGTTTAAAAATCAGCCCTTCCAACTTAGCTAAATGTGATCTTTTTCTGTTTGAATGTCTATCAGAAAAATATACTCTTTCCTCTTAAGCAATATTTAAGCTGAAATTTCCCAAGTAAACTTCTATCATCAATCCTCAATCTAAAACAAATATTAAAAAAGAAAGAAATGAAAAGTTCAAAAAGAAAAGGGGAGAGGAAGGAGAAAAGGAAAAACATATTTATAAAAAAGAAAAAACCAAAAGTATAGAAATGATTTCCCATTCATCAAGACAAGTACAAATATTTTCAACAACTCAACACTAATATTTCAACCAAAATCTTTTCATCCCACATCTCATCTTTTATTTATTGGCAAATAATAAAATCTCATTTTTCAATCTTCAACAGTAAAAGTACTAAATCAATTTCATTTTTTTCCTTTATGTTGCACAATATCTTGTCATTTTATCTAAAAAAAAAAGTTTGCAGGAGTGTGTAATCCTCACCCAGAAGCCCAACAGCCTCCTATTTGCTATGAATGTATAAATCCAGTGTTTGCTAAAGAAACTTATAAATATACCAGGCAGCTATAAGAATCCATAGAAATTCCACTAGTATAACAGAATTGAGATGTAAATTGTAAAAATGTATGAGGTTTTAAATCTTACCTCTAAAACCATAAAGATCTTCTTTGGTGTCTCAATTACATGGTACAGACGGCAGATATTCTGGTGGCTTAAGCTCTTCATTGCTTCAATTTCAGTTTTTATACGAGGTAAGTCATCCTAAAAAATGGAAGATTCATGCCATCTCCAGGTTATTTTATGTCAAAATAAATAAGATGAAAGCATTTGTTTGCTAATTTCTTTCCCTATTTTTTTTGGCCTTTTGTGTCCCAATATTTCTGTGTGCATAGGAACTATTTTACTCTTTAATATCTGCCCAGCTTTAAGTCTGTTTTAACTGCTTTCTTTTTGTTCTACAGTAGTCAAAATTTCTCTGCAGAAAAAACACTTAGTGATATTTGTCTCATCTAGTTCTCGTCTGTCTAACTGAGCGTTTTTCAAATTTGACAACTTTGAAGTGTGTGAACTTTAATTCCCAGAATTCCCCAGGCAGAAGCCCACACATCTTAAAATTGTTAGGTTTGAAAAATACTTGTCTAATCCAATACAAAGGTAAAAGTCAAGACAAGGAGAAATGAGCTTTTCTGAGCAACTTGTGTACAATTCTTCAGGTGCTACATGAAGAAAACAATTATTTTCTCAGGGTTTCAGGAAAAAATATTTGTTATTAAAAACATTGTCCATGTTTCATTTGATCAATCCTCATTCCCCAATTCAGACTTAATATATGTTGTATGATTAAAAAGATCTTAATCAAGAATGAGGTTTGGCTGTCAAAATACGCAAAACATGTTTCTTACAATTACTTTAAAGAGCATCTTATCAAGACCACCATGTATTGGGCCACAGCTAATTTTTTTAAAAAAAAGGAGAACATTGAATAGGAAGGAAAAATCTGAAATAAAGGCAATCTAGCCTAATGAAAGCAGCTGAGCAGAATCAGATGCAATACGTATGGCTGGGATCACAACTCTCCAGCCCATGGGCCTAATTTAGCTTGCTGGGCCAGCTCATCTTCCTCAAATATCATGACCTTCAATATTCTACATCCTGCTGGGACCAGCTGTGTTTCCAAAAGGAACTAAATATTCTGAAATACTTAGTTTGATGGCACTAAGAGAGAAAATCATTTCTGAAGACAGAACTTCATTTTGGAAAAGACTGGGGGCACCACTTCAGTTTCCAATAGAATAAAAGTAATAATTCCTTGGTTTGAAACTCATTATGATGTTTGGTCTATCAAGTCTTCAGAGGTAGACAATTTGACCTTTGGATTACAGTAGTTTGCCTTTTATATCCAACATACAATTCTACCATTAAGAGGCATCCAACTAGCATTATTGTCTAAATATCATTAACAGAATGCCAAATGTTTGGTCTCAGTTAATGCAAAATGCGGCCCAAGAGATTTTAGCATATTCCAAATTCCCTCAGGTTCCAAATTATTTAGGCCAAAAGCCACCTTAACAATTAATGAGCTGTATGATTAGAAACAGTATTTGTACATATAAAACTAATATTCCCTTTCTTAGAAACTCACCCCCAAAGTCAGCTTGTCCATTATTTTTATTGCAACTTGTTCACCAGTAAGTAAGTGACGAGCCAATTTAACTTTTGCAAAGCCACCTACAGTAAGGAAAAGAAAAGCCCACCATGATTCATAATTAGCATTTATATTCAATTCTGCCTTGATTACAGTGATTATTAGCTAGAATTATTGGTTAGGTCAAATATCTCCTTTCCAAGGACAGCTTGTGACTATTTAACAAAGGAGCCCTTACTTAGAGCACCTGTTCAGTATACTATACTATTCTCTCTAGTATAGCCTGCTTCATAATGTCTTACCTTTAAATCTGCAGATTACTCCTGCAGCAAAGCAGATCTTCCTCTAATATGCTTAGGATTCTATTCCTGTAACCTCTATGATGCTATTGCTGCCCCCCTAGAATGCCCTCCCAACATCCAACTCTTTGAGAAAGGCAAGAGTAAATGGTCAACAGAAACAGTCACAGTATCTGTGAAACTAAGAAAAAAAGGAGAGGATATTACCAAGTTAGGGTAATGAAATGTCTGCAAGAAAGCAACTAAGCTTAGACAGCATCAAGAACCCCTCAGGAGACAATGTAACAGATCTGAAGAAAGACAGCCTGATCATGTAAGATGGAGTTGTAAATGCAGGAAAATGAAGGTGAAGTTTCATTCATGAATCAAGGACTGAATATTTTATCAATAACGTATGAATTTTGATTATGTAGGTGTTGCGGGGGCACATGAAAGTAGGAATCTAGTTAGTTAGTTAATCTAGTTAGGCAACAGTTGCACATTATGTTCCAGTGAAGTGTGATAATGAAAACACCAGAGATGTGCTTTGAGAAAATTATGCAACATTCTGATTGAATGCCACACAGGAGAAAAAAAAATTATCCTGCTCAATGATAGGAATAGATAAAGTCACTCATAAGTGTTTCCTTAGGAAAAGGTCTGTTTTAAAATCATGATTTAATTATAAATTTAGTCATACAAACAGAGCAACGGAAGGAATATAAATCCAAAAACAAGACTGTTGTTGATGAGAGAATTACTGGAGATGATAAGGATTATGAGAGGTTTCTTTTGGTGGTGTCAAGTGCATTTTCAGAGGGAAAAAGGCATGGAAAACTAAGATTTGAACAAAAAGGGGGATGGAAGCAAAATGATTGCAGGAAGAAAAAAGTACAAATCATGTATGAAATCATATTAGAAGATAGGTTTCCAAAATCAGAAAACAAGGGAGAATGCAGAAACTGGTTGGAAAATTTTAAAAAGAAGTATGCTATGGAATGACATTAAAGATTGTGATGTTATATTAATGCAAAACCTAGAAAACATGCATTTGAGGGAATGAAATAAGCTATGGAAAAACGCATTCAGAGATTTTTTGCTGCAGAAAATGGAAGGTATATACTGCACAACATAGAAAACGACTCAACTCGTTTAGTCTGAAGGGTAGAGGGCCAGAAGTCTCCAACCACCTCTTCCAGAGGCTGTTTGGATCTTTACCGATAGTTTTTTGATCACCAACCATTCCTTCAGTGATTGATAGAACTGTTGCTGAAAAAATTACTGCCAATTTGTGACTGACCTTTGCAGCCCTCTCAGTCATATGACCTCTATTACAGTCAGTGTACAATGGCTAGTGGTTTTTTCCCTTTTTCTCCCTCCTTTGCAGAACAGAAACATTGGAGAAGGGATTTTAGTGGTGTAAGCTGTTTGTTCTTCTACACATTAAAAGCAATGTGATTGCTCCAGCAACAGGAAAAGGTCCGGCAAAGGGGAGACTACCTACAGAAATCGCTTGCTCTCCTCTCCTGCAGTGCAGAGATTAGGGAAAGGCTTTCAAGATAGTACTGTAAGCTGTTTGTGTTGCATGCCCATGGCTCCCAGCCTTAGGCTGTCAGTGCAATCATGTTGCTTTCTATGTGTAGAAGAGAAAACAGCATACTCTCTTGAGAGCTCTTTCTCTCCAATGTGTTTGCTCTATGGTGGGGGATAAGAGAAAAAGCAATCAATTTTTGCCCGCAATCTCTCTTTTCAAGAAAGTAAGCTGCTTGTTCTTCAACACATCACAAGCAATGCTATTGCACCAACAGCAGGAAAGGGTCAGTCAAAGGAGGGATTGTCTACAGAAATCACTTGCTTGTTTTCTCACCCCCACCCCAGAGTGGAGAGATTGGAGAAATGATTACAAGAGAGTACTGTTGCATATGCATGAATTTGTTTACATAGTGTAACTGTGGCTCTCAGCCACCAGCTGCTGGTGCAATCACACTGTTTTCAGTGTGTACAAGACAATAAGCAGGCACCGGAACATTCCAAAGTGCAGGGGAATGAGGGGGGAAACAATAGGAAGAAATAGGAGGGAAACAAAGGCTACAGGTGTGAAACTGAGTAGTCTTGTCTCTTTTCAGGTAGAAGGCACAGTTGCGGCCAACTGATTTCCCACTTAGCAATTACTTTGCTTAGTGGTGAAATTGCTAATCCCAATTAAGTTTGTTAAATGAGCTCTATCTGCCTACTGTTTTAGATTGGTGATGTGGTAACTTCCACTGCCATAAGCCATCTTCCAGAGGAACCTCATCTGATGTCTCTCTCAACCACTGGTGTGTAAAGGGAAAATAAGGTTTATACTACTTGTGCATTCTTTCTGACAATAAAAAGGTAAAAACAAAACATGATATAATTTTTATATTGTCAGCTCCTAACCACATAGGACTGACGCACCTGACTCATCAGCTCTTGTTCCCCTCTTCTCCAATTACACAAAAATAAATAAAATAAAACTTTATTTTCTTTTAAAAAAGGAGAAATATTAAATAAAATATTCAACATTGAAGTATAGAACTGTTCAGGTTATCAGAGAATTAACTAATCTTTAATTAAAAAAGAAAATGCAACAGACAATATAATACTCTGAACAGACCTTAATATCTACTGTATTGTAATACCCTGAATAGAAGTTATGTACTACTAAGCTACTACAAACGATATTTCCCCATCCCAAAATCCCAGTTAAAAAGACCAAAGGTTCTTATTATAATTAGAGCAAACTGATGATAAAAGAAAACGAAGATTAGATAGTGGGCCATATATGTAAAGTATGAGTCAAAGCTAACATTAAAACCCAATTTCCTAATTTATGCAGTGAATTAAAGAATCTTAGTCTTAGCATAATGCAAAAAATAAAATCTAAACCCCAAATATAAAGACCTCATAAGGCTTATAACCAATTTCTGTAGAAATAATAGACTCTTCAAATAGATGTTCCCTTTGCTGTTTAATATTCCTAGTCTTCCCAAAACTCTTCTTGAGATTCCTGCTTGGTGTTTTAGGATGTTTGGGAAGAACTTGCACTCCACTTGTTTCCAGCTTCTATCCAGTAATTTCTGCTTTGTTTTAAAGGAAATAAAACTTTTTTCCCAATCTTCATGAAAGAAGAACAGGGGGAATCTCCCTCTGTACCTAGATGACAAATAACCCCTCTCTCTTGTAAAGATGTTGAGCCTAAGTGTATCATCTCTTTGAGAGGATCTGTATTTGAAGTGTATAAGTTCTGACAGCTGGCAGGCAAACTACATACATAACAAATCAGTACACAGAACAATATATTGCAAGGGCTAGTCAAAGAGAGCAAGGAATGGTTAATCTTTTTAAAAGGTAGAGAAAATGGAGGAACATTTTGATAAATATGTTTAGGGATGAACAGAGGTAAATAGTGTTTCCAGCACACTGAACAGAATTAAAATAGAAGTGATGATTTGGGATGAAATGGAAGTGAGGGACCCAAGGGTTGGCTATGAGTTTTAAATTGAAATGTTGTTATAAATGTCAGTGTCCCCTCAAAAAAAATATGTATGAAAATGTTGAAAAATGATAAGACTACAGATCTAGGAAGTATTACTAGAGAAATATTAAAATGTGGGTGTTTTTCTTAGGAATAATCACCAGGTTGCTTTGTTTAATGGAACAATGTAGGGCCAGCTTATAAGCTAATATAAGAATCTGCAATAAAGCTAAAAATAAAGCTAAAACATTGCAACAGTGTTTTTAATGTATGTATATTGGGGATATACTCTTCATTGGAAAACGCAGACCCAAAAATAGAATATAAAGTAGCAAAGTTTAAATAGTTCTACTTTGAAATTCATGGGTCTGAGATCAGTATATTTCCTACATCTTTCTGAAATATTGTGGAGCGTACCTGTCCCAATAGTTTCATGAATTTCATAGTATTTGAGAAGTTCCTCATAGTCATCTACAGCCATTTTAAAATGGAAAAGTGTCTTCTGGAATGAGACAACAAAACACAAAACATTCATGAGCTGAATTAATAAAAAACAAAAACAATCACCAGGAAACTAACAAATACTTTAAAATGTTTAAATCTGTGTTCATAAACCTCCTTGGAGTAACATAATTCAAAGAATAAAGCAGTTTTCTTTTATAGAGAACAGATAATCAAGGCTGCTTTTTGGTCATATACCATTTATCTTACTTGATTTAATTTAGGGAGTTTAGCTTAGTACTTCATGAGGCTCCAGTTTTGTCTGGTAAAGATCTATTTGGGCAAGAACTGGAAAATATGCCTGGAACAAAGGGATTTTTGATTGTTCTGATTACAAAGAAATGAAGAAATGTTATATTCATACAACCATTTATTAGTTGGCAACATGAGAATAAAATAATTGAGAACCATTATTTTGCCAGTAAATTCATATTCAGAATCCTTAGCATGATTTACACTTAGAGAATAGACAGTAGCAATTTACTTAGGAGACCTTTCTACCTTTGGTCCAGTTCACCAACAAGCCATAGCTTGTTATCAATATTATGTGCTTTCCTCGTATAAATTCTTCACAGAAAATTTGCATGATTATATACATTTTGAAACATTTAAGTTACAATTAGCTGCAGCCCAGTTCACCCAGATAAATGTAATTTTGGTGGTCCTCACATGTACATAAAGCTAAGCAATGAAAATGGTTTAAGCCACTTCTAGTCATGCTAATGTCATTGTAGTAAACTGCTATAGTTTGCTGAGATGGAATGGTTATCTAGAGCTTTACAGCGTATATCTAGTAGCCCTTGGTTTTAACTTAATATCCTATGTGAATTCAGCATGTATGCAGTATATCAGTTTGGTGTAAATATGGATCCAGCCTCATTTTGCAATGCAGAGCTCTTGCTTGATCTTATTCAGGAAACTCCATAGAAAAGTATGAATGCATGAAGCCCACATATATAAGAATAAAAGCTGTTTATTTAACCCAGTCAAAGGGTTAGAGAGGGAGTAATAAAAGATGGAATCCCATTAGCTTTTACTCATACAATAGCTGTTTTAACATCTGAACTCAATGTCTTATTTTAGATAACAAATGACCTTGAAAGAGGGAAATAAACATTCATGTTGTTAGATTCGGTCATTTTGGCAAACATTACATTCTACAAACTACAGTTCACATGATGAATGTCATGAATATTAAAACCCAATATGCTGGTAAACTGCTATAGTTTGCTGACATGGAGTGGTTATCTAGAGTCTTACAGTGTATATCTAGTAGCCCTTGGTTTTAACTTAATATCTTATGTGAATTCAGCATGTATGAAATATATCACAGTTTGTGTAAATGTGGATCCAGTCTCATTTTGCAATGCAGAGCTCTTGCTAGGTCTTATTCAGGAAACTCCATAGAAAAGTATGAATTTGTAACCACACAAATTAATTGTTGCCATATAAATGCAGACAACTACTGAGGTACAGGAAAGAGATGCAGACAACTTTAAACCCAGACAGCTGTAACCTAGCAGCAATCCAGATTTTGTAGCCCTCGTTTTACAACCCATGCATTATTTTAAACAGCAGAAAATGAGCTTTTCTCTCTAACTCACCTTTGAATTCTCAGTACAGCTGCAAAAATAAGTTTATAAGAAGACAAAGTCGAAGCAGCAAAAAGAGTAGAAAAGACATTTAAAAAATCACAAAACCAACCTCTCACCCAGCGATAAATATTGCAAGAGGAGGCGGATAATAATGTTAAGGGGGAAAACACACACACGTACCGTTTTCCAGATGTCACCCACTCTATTCAATTCAACGCTCCCAAAGTTTAAAATTCCCGGAAAACAAAACCGTTTCCGGCTTCCATCCAAACAAAGGGCAATATCCTCGGCGGAAAGGGCGGGATTAGCGAAGAAGGAGTGCATGGGAAGAAGGTCAATAAAGCCAAACAAGCCACCAAGACGAAGTAGGAAGAGTGGCGGTTGGTTTGCAGCATTGGACTTTGGGGAGGCGTGGCTTCGTTTCTTCAAATGGCCAATGGGAGGAGCTGCCCGTTGGTTCAGTTCTCTTTCTTCTGAGCTTCAGAAGTGGAGGGATTCTTTGTGTCGATTACACGTGGGAGACGATCGGGGCGGGTCTCTTAGACCAGGAGTCTCCCAACCTTTAAGTCTCCCAACCTTTAACCTGATCCTCCAGGCTTAAAGCTGCCAAGGTTGGGAGGTCCTTGTCTTAGACTCCTTCATTGAATGAATCGAATAATAAGAGAGAATATTAATTGATCACAGTAATCATCTAGGAACAAGATCAGTTGCCACATCTTTCTTCGAGGTGATGCAGTTTCAGCAATCTCTTCCAGAATTACATTTGCAGATTTTCTTTGACTAACTGTAAAAGATTCAAAGAGGTTAAAAATTAGAATGCCGTAAATATAATTAATTACATTGTTGAATTGTAACTATCCCTTATTCTGTTAACCTATGAAGTTTTCTGAACATAACTTCCCATCAAGTTGCTACTGCGTGTGGCAAATGTACTGAAATTGATGAATATAAGTGGAGTTAAATCTCACTTTCTGTTTGAAGTGATAACGTTTGTATTTATAATAGGAGAAAACCATAATAGCATTAATTTCTAAGAAAAAATAAATCCAGATGTTTTGTTAGTTTACTGTTTTTTTCTTGAACTTATTACCTCATAATTACCTAAGTCCCATCCTTTCTTTAAAAAAAATGAAGTTCACATTGTGTCTTTAACAGATATAGTGCTCAGAATTAACTCGGAAAGAGTTTTGTAGTATAAATTGTCTTTGTTTAAAAAAGATTTTGAGAAGCATCAGCTTCTAAACTGATGATATTTTCCAGGAGAAAAGACAGAGTGTCAGTAATAGAACTTATAACAAAAATAGGGATATTAGAAAGAGGTAATATATAGGTTTGTGAGAGGTGTAAATAAAAAGGATTTTGGGGAGCATATATTAGAAATATGGATAAACATGGACAAACATCTTCTAAATATGGATCTTATTTCTCAAGTTTTGACAGAGCAGTTCTTCATCCTTATTCCAGATTTTAGGAAGAATATATTTTAATGACAATTTCCATGAATTTAATTCCAGCTACCCGTTATTCTGTAGCCTGGAGAGATTCTCAGTCATCCAGTTTATGATTGTCCCACAGGTGCTTTTTCAGGAGGCAACTGGATTTTTTTCCTTTTGAACACGTTTTGCTTCTCATCCAACAAGCTTCTTCAGCTCTGACAGGAATATCTTTAAGATATACAATTTAGGATGAACACCCTTTGAATGGTATGGAAGTAGGAATAGATTTCCAGAGGAAAAATTGCAGACTACAGGAACCAGGAACACTACTCAGGTGACCCTGAGGACACAGATAAACATCCCAATGATTCAAGGACCTTCTAAAAGGATGCAAATGACCAGCTCTTTGCAAGGAATATAAATCCTTCCATTCCCTACTATCCTGTCAGAGCTGAAGAAGCTTCTTGGGTGAGAAGCAAAACATCTTCAAAAGAAAAAAACAAGAAAGTCCATCTGCCTCCTGAAAAAGCACCCTTGATATGTTATGCTTATGCCCAATTCAAAAATGATTCAAAGTGCTTCAGAAATTGTACAAGTAAGGTCAACTTGTGACATAATTATTAAAGAAATTGAAATGTTTCTTTTTAGACATATGGAAAAAAGATGGTGTGCTTTAAAAATAACAGACAAGTGATTGCACAAGGGTCGAAGTATTCTTCCGAATCATTTTCAATGAATACACCATCCTGGTGTGTAGAAAGCTCTCTTTTGTGTGGATAATAAGATTGTGAAGTTTTGCAGTGTCGGAAGCAAGCCAGTGACACCGCTCACTTTTAACTCATAGTGTAGGTGTCGGAAAATGCTCACATTGTGGTTTGACATACAATTTTTGAATGCCTAATAATTGAACACATTATTAATATTGCACATTGTCCTGGAAAAGCTATGTGATTTTTTTGTATACAATTCCAGTTTTGTTCCAAGTCTAAGGTTGCTGGGCCACAAATCGCATAATCCCTAGCCATGGGCCAGAGCGACTGCTGTACCAAGTTACTAAAACTCAATAAGAACTAAAATGCCACAAATTACTTTATATTTATCCTAATTTAGAAAATTAAATCTCCACAGGCCTTAATATTTGAACTGAACAAACCTATGCAACATTTGCTGGTTGTTGCCAAAAAAAACCAATTCCTCAATACATCTGTATAAAAAGATCAAATTCTCAACTTCCTTTGATTTTTTCCCCAGCACTCCAAGGAATATTTCCTGTAGCCATAAACTTCTTACCTTCTGCTGTCAGAACTGCCTGCTCTCCTTTCAGCACTTCTGTTTTCTGGCTGAGCTCCATAGGCTCTTCAGTAATTTCATCAAGCCTGGACATCTGTCCTTTTATATGTACAATCTACGTGGAGAAATGAAAGTAAAGAAGGAAGAAGGAGAGGGAAAATCACAGTCAGTATATAAAAACAGAGGTTTTAGGTGCTTCATCACTTGAGGTCTTTTTAAGGAAAGATTTCTGACCTCTCTGAAACAGTGTAGGGTTCACTGCATGAGCAGTGGGTTGGACTAATCTAAGGTCCCTTCCAGTTCTATTCTGATTAACAATCTTTTCATTACTTTGTTTAAGAGAAGGACAGTGTATCTTAGAATAGGTCTTTTACAGTTGGGAAATCATAAACTATCTCTCTGGTTATCTACCATCAGTCTTTCTTAGTATCAGGGACTAGAATGTGTTTAGCTAGTGCAGATTTTGAAAAAGCTATTTCAACAAACACGGCAGCATCTTGAATGGGCTCACTGTTGAATAATCAAAACTGGAATACAATCTGTTAAGATTGCAGAGAAGAGCAACAAAGATGATTAGGGGACTGGAGGCTAAAACATACGATGAACAGTTGCAGGAAATGGGCATAGCTAGTCTAGTGAAGAGAAGGACCATGGGAGACATGATAGCAGTGTTCCAATACTTGAGGGGCTGTCACAGAGAGGAGGAAGGGGATCAATTTTTCCAAGGCACCTGAAGGCCAGACAAAGAACAATGGATGGAAATTGATTAAGAGATTCAACCTAGAAATAAGGAGAAAAAATTCTGACAGAACTATCAACCAATGGAATAGCTTGCCTTCAGAAGTTACAAGAGCTTCACCACTGGAAGCTTTCAAGAAGAGACTGGACTGCCATCTGTCAGAAATGGTGTTGGGTTTCCTGCTTGGGCAGGGGGTTGAATTACTACAAGGTCCCTTCCAACTCTGTTATTCTGTTTTTCTCTTTTCTATTACCATCCACAGGAGAGGGGGATGGTGGGGGGGGAGAGGGACTGGGGCTCCCTAGAAAGTTTGGCCAAGAGACAAAGCAGAAGGTGCTCCAGAAAGAGCCCTATCCTTGCAGACCCGTGCCACGGGACCCAAAGCCTTGTTCCTCGGACGGATCTTCTGGCTGCCCAGCCTCACCCACTGCCACCCTTGGCCTTTCCCATATCTCCATCTGTGTCTTCTAAGTGAGGCTCTCCCACTTAAGCATGGCATAGGTAGACCCACATTTGGAGTGTAATCTGGTATTTATCTGCTAAATTTTGAAGGAGATAATTGGATGAGAAACTCAGATTATTGAAAAATTGTTAACATCCGTCTTGGCATTTTTTAAATAATCTGACTTTCTCATCCAATTCCTTCCTTCCTTTTAAATAATCTGACTTTCTCATCCAATTACGTCCTTCAAAAATTAGCAGATTAATACCGGATTTCACTCCAAATTTGGATCTACCTATGTCATGCTTAAGTGGGAGAAGCCTCACTGAGTTCAATCAACTTCACATGACAGTTGTTCTGGGAAAATAGGGGGCAAGAACATTATGTACCCTGCCTTGAGTTGGGTAAATGAAAAGTGGGATATAAACCTAATAATCATCACATCAGGTGTCCTAATCCATTTTTACTATTTATTTTAATGGGCTCCAGAATTGAAAAATGTCCCCAAAGTGGGGTCTGAATCCTATTTGGAAGCATTTGCTATCCAAGTTTCCCAATGAAGGCCCGATTAATGCTTTCAGATAGAATATTATTTAATTGTCTAATCTAGATGCATAACTATCGGTCAGTAGGTGGCAGCAAACTCCTTCTGTTTCATTTATCTGTTCAGCATTTACCCCTATTCAGTAGCCAGGTCATTATGTAAAAGCTCTCTTAACAGTTGTCTAACTGTATTTTAAAGACCTTTTGAACTCTCTCTTTCTTGTATCCATTCCAAAAACCATCTAGTCTTTGGCAGAAACACAAATGTGCTATCCATCATAATTACTATAAAATCACTTCTACAAGGGTCTGCAATCAATGTTAATGACCTACTGTACAACAAGTGCTTAGCCTTTAGTTGTTCCATGGAATCCAGTCATAATTACCATGTTGATTGCAGGAAAAAAATGTTCTATTTTAAGCACTGCACTGAAACAGATTTCTCTGGTATAGAATTGTTGTATCTTTTAAGACTTGGTCTATTGATATCTTAAACCACAACATTCCAAAATCACATTAGGGTAATGCCTTTCTTAGGCTCATTCAAAAATCTTGAAGATTGCTAGATTTCTGGATTGGACAAAATGTTGGAAAAATTGGGGGATTAAAGGCTTGGTAAAATCTGCAGTCATCATTTAAACTCTGTTAGTATGTTTTATTTATTTCAGTGATATTTAAGTTTAATTAAGGAACCTGATCAATGGTTGATTCTCACACTGTATCACACTAAATCTAGGTATACCTGAACCTGACCCATTGTTAAGTACAATCCACAAGTCCCTGGATAGGAGATGCCTGACTGTCTTCTGCTATTTACTATGCATTTTGTATTTCTGCTGAACTTCTTCAGAGACTAGGTAATTCATACTATTAGTACTTCAAGTTACCAAAACCTATAGGTGGTCACTAACAAAGAGTTGTAAGAGCCGGTTGTGCTGTTGTATACATGACTGTGACAAACCCACTTGGTATTTTTTTTTCTCTGCAGGGGCATGGAACAATCTAGCTTGCAGCTGGCTTCATTTATTTTCTTCAGAGTAATCTAAATACTGATAATGATAGGATAATAAAGTAACATTCGTAGCATAAGCTAGACTTAAGAAGAATACTATATTGTCACAAATAAGTGAGCCTACAACAAACCCCTATTTTCCCCTTGGATTGTTTCCTTTTAGACCTGATGAGATAAAAACATAATTCTCAGACTTGCATTGTGCAGCTTCTGTTTTAATATTTTATTATCCACTATTTACTCAGTTCAGTTTTTTTTGTTCAGTTTTTGGAGACCACCACTAGTGTCTCCTAGATTTTATAACCTTGCCTTGCAGTTCTGAAAGTGTCTTCTGAACTATTGGACTGTGTGAACTGAGTGATATATAAATATATTAGATAACTAAAAAAAACTGTTTAACAGAATGTCAGGCATAAGTCAGTACTGTTCATTCTATTCATTCAGTTGTTCATTGCCTCTTATATATAAGAATCTAAGCAATACATTTATCAATACTTGATTTTTTAAAAAAGTCATGTTAATTTATATGTAAGTTGAATCTCTATAGTTCTTTGAAAAATTTTCCAAGTTTCACTAGATATTTGAAATCTCCCCCTAATGGGAGGATTAAATCTCATAAATCTCTTCCTAGCTATTAGAGAAACATTTGTAGTGTTTGCTTCTCCACTGTTCAGACAAGTGGGATAGGCATTTGTGGATATGAACATATTTTCCCCACCTGATCTCCCAGAATTATGAAATATGAATATCAGCTCTAAGACTTTCATCCAGAAAGTCTCTCCCATCACTACTGAAAGGAAGAAAAATCATGCCAGCCAAGGAAAAATATATGTGAGACTGATAAAGCAAAAACAAAACAACCTCCCCCACTTCTCGCTTTCCTTTTTTTCTAGCAAATATTTGTTGCATAAGATATGGCTATTCCTCTGTCTTTGGAATTCCACTTCCTCCAACTCAAACTTACACATTAGTTGTTAGGTAAACATGATCAATGTTTTTAGTAGAATTTATTAAAGAATAAAAGATCTTGAAATCTTTGGCTGTTCTATAGCTTTACAGTTAAAGAAGTACATTGACGAATCTTATTCTGTGACTTTCCATTTCTTTTACACCAAACAAACATAGCACACTTTCTACTATATTGTTGGGTTAATCTTCTTGTGCCATATCCATCATCGGACATTTTTGTCAATAGCTGTATGAAAAAGTGTTGCTGAATTTTGTCCAAACCAGTCCCTTAGGTTTTGAAGCCATGATGTTCTTCTTCTGCCTGGACCTCATTTGCCTTCAATCTTTCCTTAGAGGATTAAGTGAAGTATGCCATATTTTTCTGGGTGTTTCATCACATGTCCAAAATATTCTAACTTTCACTTTTTAATGGCGTTGATGATTTCCCTTGGCTTTCCCAGGCGGCTTATCACCTCCTCATTTGTGATTTTCTCAACCCAGCTTATACATAACAGCCGTCTGTAAATCCACATTTCAAATGCTTCTAGTTTCTTCAAGTGGTTTTCTGTCAGAGACCAAATTTCTAATCCGTAGAGAAGGATAGAAAAGATGTAACATCTGACAAGCCTGATTTTCAGTCTTAGGCTTATGTCATGACTGTAGAAGACCTTTTTCATTTTGAAGAATGTTGTTTGAGCTTTCTCTATCGTTGTCTTTACTTCACTGATCATATCCCAGCTTTCATGTAAATTAAAACCGAGGTACGGGATCCTTTCAACTTTTTCTACTGGTATTCCACCATGTTGGGTTAATGGATGGCTGAAATAAACCTGTACTATACCATCCCCATTTTATGTTGAAGTTTTAATTATAGCCTGGTCTTCTACTTCCTTCTATTTTGTGGGAGGGAACTGTCTTCTCAGTTCAATCACTTACTTTCTTCAGAGGCTACAGATTTTTAAAAGTATCCTTACTTTAACTCTGGTTGTCAATCTTTAGTTCTTTTTACTGATCACCATGCTGGTGTTGCTCTAAGCATTCTGTTTACCTCAATAGGCATGCTCCTAAATATGTGTAAATTATTTCATGTAGGTTTTCGTTCTGTGACTTAGTTCACAAACTCTTTGCAAAATGACAACTTAAATAAAAGAAAATGAATGGAATCATCAGCCCTTCTCTTTCTCTTTTTCTACTTCTCCTCAACCTTATTCATAAGTTTGTTATTGTAGGGAAAAATGGAGCAGCATGTACAATAAACAACACTTTAATTCACTGAACAAAAGGGGAAGAAGGGAGGGGAAGGCAGGAAAGGAAGGAAGGAAGGAAGGAAAAATTTCAACATCAATATGAACAAAGATATGGGCACTAACTAAATCTATACATACATTCCTTGTGTGTCCAATCACACTTGGCCAATAAAGAATTCTATTCTTATATTCTATTCTATTCTATTTTGGAATATGAAGTTAAATGGCTTCAGAAAATTACAAGCTTTAGGATTTGATGAATTACCAGCAGAACATATCACAATGCTACATGGGGTTTGTAAGCAGATACAGAAAACATGGGGCAAAGAGATAAAGCAATGGAAAAGATACTACATTCCAACATCAAAAAGAGGCAGTACCAACAATGTTTAAACTACCAAGCAATTGTACATATCTCATATGCTAGTAAGGTACTGCTCAGAATTTTGCAATCTATAGTTCAACAATTCATGGAAGTACTGTCAGATGTCAACATTGGATTCAGAAGACTGGTATAGAATGTGTATCTTTAAGAAAATCAAATATGGTCACAAATGGAAATGGAAGTCATTGAAAGTGCCACAGTCTGCTTAAGTCAGGGGTGGCAATTAATTTTCCCAAGGGCCATAAGAGAAACTTGGACTGCTGCGGAGGGCCGCTGCCCCCCACTGCTCTCCCCCCACATGGACCAGACTGGAACAGTCAAAGAAAGGGTTGGATGCATAAAATGCCCAGGTCTGCTTAATCTGTCATTTTGGGAGCCCTAAATAGTAGCCTATTCAGGACTACTACCAGGCCCTGTCAGACACAAGGAGATAAACAATTCTTGCAACAAATGTGGGATCCTGTCAGCTCCCTACATTCTGAACTGCTGCCCTGATAGCAGTGGTGCTAGCTTATTATCCATTTGGGCTGGGGACTATGTCATCAATACCTCTTTGATTTGTCACACAAACAATGACATTTGGAAAGCTCCAGAATATGCAATATAAAGATGGTGTGGTTATGCCCATTATCTTGACTTTTTTGTTCTCTATGGATGCCCCTGCCTCTTATTAAGTTCTGGGACTATTAGTCTTAAAATTCTGCCAAAGGTGTTCTTCTACACCAGTGTTTTTCAACCACTGTGCCGCGGCACACTAGTGTGCCGTGACATAGTGTAAGGTGTGCCGTGGGAAAATTACTTTATATATAGTCAATATAGGCACAGAGTTAATTTTTTTTAACATTTTCTAATGGTGGTGTGCCTCATGATTTTTTTCATGAAAAAAGTGTGCCTTTGCACAAAAAAGGTTGAAAAACACTGTTCTACACCACTGACAGCAAAATGTACCAGCAGAAATAAGGTGGTTGCTCAATACTATATCCTTGAGATGGATCCTATTTTCAAAAGTATGCTGGGACATAACTGGCTTTATTCAAAGATTGCATCTTTGGATCTCAAACTATGATGCTGAACCCAATTAAATTTGTAGGAGTAAAGCATAGCAAGTTCTCAACTTATGAAAATATTTGGGCAGAATTTCCATTGCTAAACAAGACAGTTAAGTGAGTCATGCCCAATTTTATGACCTTTTTTGCCATTGTTGTTACATGAATCACTGCAGTTGTTAAGACAACCACATGGTCATGAACGCATCTGACTTCCCCCATTGACTTTGCCTGTCAGAAACCATCTGGGAAGGTCACAAATGGAGATCACATGACTTCAGGATGCTGCCACTGTCATAGACACTTTCTGGTTGCCAAGCTCCCAAATTTTGATTGTGGGATGCTGTGATAGTCATTAATGCGAGCTCATCGATCAATTTTTTTCAGTGCTGTTGTAACTTTGAACCAGTGGTGAAATTCAATTTTTTTTACTAACGGTTCTGTGGGCGTGGCTTGGTGGGCGTGGCAGGTGAAGGATACTGCAAAATCTCCATTCCCACCCCACTCTGGGGCCAACCAGAAGTGGCATTTGTCAGTTCTCCGAACTACTCGAAATTTCCGCTATCAGTTCTCCAGAATCTGTCAGAATTTACTGGATTTCACCCCTGTTTTGGACTATTGATAAATGAATGTTTTGTAAGTTAAGGAATTTCTGTAAAGTAAACTTAGGATGTTGCTTCTCATTTTGCCTATTCGAGCCTACAATGGGCAGTTGCTCTATCATAGCATTTGAGACTTCCTTGGGATATATAAATTAAAATGTCCTTATTAAAAGTGTTATGTTTATTTCTTGCCGAGCCCTAATATCAATGAACTCATCAGTTTCATCTGAATAGAGGTCACACAGACTCATTTACAATTTTAAGCATTTGCAATACTGCAATTATTACAAGCCACTGAATTAAGCGAGAGTCAGACGATTGGGACATGTAGAAATGTTGTAAAATAAAAATAAACAAATGAATAAAATATCATGGGATTTTCATTTTTAATTTAATTTTACTTATTCATTTCTTAATAAGTTGCAGAGAAAGAAATAGAATTATAAATTATTAAGAAAGAAAAACAATTCCTCAAAAAGCTACAAAACTAAAAGCAAATAGCAAACTAAAAAAAGATCAGAAAAGGCTAAAAAAGGATATATCAAATACTAATAAAATGTCAAGTATTTCTAAATCTACCTCAGGAATCATCTTCCTGACCAAGGAAAATAAGGTGTACAATGTTGCATGTACACCAGTTGAAGTGGGGGGGGGGGGAAGGGAATTAGAAAAATGTCTGAAGGACAGTGAAGAAAGTGCACTGATATCATGAAGGCCTACTGAATATCAGAGCCCAAATTGTCTTAAAGAACAAATGAAGAATAAAAAGTAGATCTCATGAGGTAAAGCAAGATAAAGCATTACATGGCCAGTACATTAAAAAAAATCAGTCAAAGCAAATAACAATAAGATTTGGTGATGGCTAAGAACAGGAAACGGAAGAATGAGACAGACAGGTTAATTCTGGCTGCATAAGACCAGGCCTTAAGAACAGAAGTATACAAAGCCAGAATTGGGAAGATAGCAACAGACAGCGAATGTTGCTTCTACAAAGAAGATGAAGAAACAGTGGGCCCACCTAGTTAGCTGTTGCAAGAAGATTGCAGAGATTATGACAAAGTGATGACAATGATGCATTGGAAGATCTGCAAGAAACACTGTTTGCCTGGTGGGACTACAAAATAGACCAAGTAATAGAAATAAAGTGCTCTGAGACTTTAGAATTCAAACAGACAAGCACATAACCCCCCAAACTTAATAAACTCTGGTTAACAATACTATGGATCAACCACTGTGTTCAGTTCTTTTCATAGTGACTATAATGCTAGCACTGGACATCACAGGTACATGATGTGAAAGATTCAAATTGGGAGCCTTTTTCAGCAAAAATGCTGAATCAGGATTCCTGTACATAACATTTCATCTGAAGCTTGAGGTCCTCCCAAGGACATATCTGGGGAAAATCCAGATTGGTACATTTTGAAAGATGTTTAAGAATACAGTCTTGCTGAAAATTCCTACCGGTACTGGCCTCATGTTAAGAACGTGGTGGCTCAGTGACTAAGACACTTAGCTTGTCGATCAGAAAGGTTGGCAGTTTGAATCCCTAGCACCGTGTAATGGAGTGAGCTCCCGTTACTTTCCCAGCTTCTGCCAACCTAGCAGTTCGAAAGCATGTAAAAATGCAAATAGAAAAATAGAAACCATGAGCTGGAAGGCGGGGCTTAGCAGTGAGAAGATGGAGTTTCAGGCTACTCCTGAAATTCCTCTATACCGAAGGATTTTTGGACGGGTTCTTTGAACCCTAGCTGTCCCGGAGACGACAGTGAAGGTGAGGAGAGACCCAGGACCTCAGAGATACCCGCAAATCTCTGGGGGGGGGGTATTAACTCCTCGTGCCAATTCCTTTCTGGATTAGCTGCGTGCTAACTGAAACTGCAGGTTGCCCCTAAGAATGCTAGAAGTGATGTCATCTGGTAAGCTGATTTTATTATCCAAGAGAGACTGTTCGCGTTAAAAACTTAAGATAACTGAAACCAAAGAACAGGGAAATTTAGCGGCGAATTGGCTTTTTCTAATGGATTTATGGCTGGTGGTTACTTTACTTCTTAAATGCTTCAAGAAACTCCTCGACACCCTCCCCCCTCTGAATCTCCTTAAGTGGATCGTAAAATTTATTTTCTACTAATTAGCCCGTCACAATTCGACACTTTTATTACTTTACTACTCGGCTTTGTTTACAATCACAGCCTGTGAGAGACTAAGAAGTCTGTGGAAAAAAAAAGAGTTTGCAATTTTTAACTGCGACACACATCATGGCGTCCCAAAATACCTCTAAGATTTCATTTCAGAGACTTTTTTCCGCATGTAGAGGACTCTTTGATTCTTATCAAAGACTGGAAAGAAAATTGGATCATCTGATTTTAAAATATGAAGCAAAAACTGAGATTGTTGAATGTTTAAATGCTCCTGAAATACAAACGGAAAATGTGAGAAATGGTGTCTGGTCTATCTCAGAGGAAGAAAGGAGGGGGGAAGCTATAAAGAAGACTCATTTAAAAAGACAGAGTGCAGGAGGAATGGAAAATCCACCCTTGAGAATTAAAGTTAATTTGGAAAATTTTACAAGCCCAGGACAACATTATTATTATTTCATCACTGACATTCAGAGTCTAAAGGTGCCAAAATATCTTTGTCTGGATTTGATTATGAAAACATTTGGTAAATTTATCCAACGCGTGGCAATTGGCTGGAGAGGATCTTGCTATTGGAGAGACACTGGCTGATAGATGGAAGAACGTAATTCAAAATTTAGCTAAATCTGATTACCTTAATGTGTAATAGATATAGCTGAATAATGACTGATATGGATAGTAATATATATAATTTGGAACTGGCTGATAGATTGAAGAACACAATTGAAAACTAGTTAAACCTAATTGCTTTTTCTTGTAACAGATATAGTTGAATAATAATTGATATTGATAGTAATGTATATAATGTGGAGTTGATATGATAACTAACAATTGGAAGAATATACATAAAGAGTATTAACTACAATAATTATCACTATTAAAAACTAAATAAAATACATACAATCAAATGTTAATCAATACTGGGAAAATGTTATGATATATGATATAATTAAATATTATGGATGTCCAGCTAAAATAGGATATGAGGATTTGATGATAATAGAGGATTTTATAAATAAGTAAATGAATTGTCAGCATGTGTTATGGATTAATTATGTAATGCATAGCTAAGGATGAAGGATGTTTAAATAACCATAGGTAATTAAAACTGGAGGTATAATGATGTTGATATGGTAAATATTCGAGTTAAGATATTTGAATTAATATGAGTTAATGGAAGAGAAGCACCAAAGCATGTTGTAACCAGTTGATATACTTCTTTTTTTTCTCATGATAGACACCTGTGTTTTGTTTCGTTTTCCTGCCTTGTCTCTTGTCGTTTTTGTCTTTTTTTGTATTATTTTTATTTTTTATTTTTTATTTTAATTTCTATTTTTTATCTGTCCTTTTTTTTTCTTTTTTTTCTTTTTTCCTCTCCCACCGGTGTGGGCAGGGATTGTTTAAGATTATTACTTTCATCAATATTGCTAAATAATAATTACAGTTAAATGAAAATGGATATATAATAATGCCTTAGTTAATATGAGTTATGTTGGTTGACTGTGGAGGAGATGTACCAAAACTTATCTGTAATTGATTGATATATTTTTTACAGATGTAAAGAAAGATGTGTACCTGTTTTAAACTAAAATTTAAAAACATTTATTAAAAAAAAAGAAAAAAAAAAGAAAAATAGAAACCACCTTTGGTGGGAAGGTAACAGTGTTCCGTGCACCTTTGGCGTTTAGTCATGCCAGCCACATGATCATGGAGACGTCTTCAGACAGCACTGGCTCTTGGGCTTTGAAACAGACATGAGCACCGTCTCCTAGAGTCGGGAAAGACTAGCACATATGTGTGAGGGAACTTTTACCTACTCCTATAGAGTAGAGGTGCTTTGTTTTGTTTCATTCTTTATCTGGTAGCACTTCAACTTATTTCTCTGCTCGAGAACATCCTTCCAATCCTTTTGCTCTTAAACGGCCAGACTTTTTCAGAGCTTTGGTGCTGTTGCTGCAGTCATCAAGCTGATGTTGTGTACCTCACAGTTCCTTTGTTGAATCAGGTGTGGAATCTGGCCTGTTTGCAAGAGGAAAAGAATTTTGCTTTATCAAAATAGCCAGCGATACCTTTGCCAACCCTCACAAGTAAGTTTATATAGTAAATAGATTTTCTCTCCCTTAAATCCAACTATGTGACCTTTATCTATTTATGAAGCTAGATGAAGCAGTGCTTTAGGATTTTTTATCTGGAGAAAATTATTTATCTTAGAGTGTAATTCTCAAACATGACCAAAGTGGGGCTTCTCAAAGATCAGAAATCTATAGATTATTTCCACCTGAAACATTATAAGTATCTTTCGTGTTGGATTGGTGCTCCCTCTTTAGTAACACAAAAGTTAAGCCTGGCATATGAATTACTACTACTACTTACTACTACTACTACTACTACTACTACTACTACTACTACTTCTTCTTCTTCTTCTTCTTCTTCTTCTTCTTCTTCTTCTTCTTCTTCTTCTTTTATTATCTATCTGTCTGTCTGTCTGTCTGTCTGTCTGTCTGTCTATCTATCTATCTATCTATCTATCTATCTATCTATCTATCTATCTATCTATTTATTTATTTTATTCATTAAACATGAAATTCAGTCAACTGAACATTCAAAAATGCATCACAAATACCATTGACTGGTACTGATGGTTGATACAGGTTGCTGCCAGCATCCTAGGTATCAACAAAGTACCTTCTTAAAATATATGATGTTCCTAATAGTGCAGCTTTTTGCAGTTCTGCTGGTGTTATTGCAGGAAGCTGCAATTCCTTTATGTGCTTTGTAAAATTCTTGGACATGGTACCAAGTGCGCTGATGACAATGGGTATCACTATTACATGTTTCATCCATAGCCATGTAGTTTTGATGGCCAGGATGTGGTATTTCATGATTTTTTTCTAGCTCTTTTTCTTTGACTCTGGCATCTTCTGGTACAGTGATATCACTAAACTATATGCTTCGGCCCTTTACAACCATGATATCTGGCATGTTGTGTTCCAAATGACGATCTATCTGTATTCGAAAGTCCCACAAAATCTTCACCTTCTCATTTTCGGTAACTTTTTTCACTTTCTGCTCCCATGATTTTTTGGATACGGGTAAGTTGTATTTTTTACATAATGACCAGTGGATTAATTTAGCAATTCGGTCGTGTCTAGCTTTGTACTCAGTTTGGGCAATTTTGCTGCATTCACATATTAAATGTGATTTATTATTATTATTATTATTATTATTATTATTGTTGTTGTTGTTGTTGTTGTTGTTGTTGTTGTAGCTGACTCACCTTGCAAAGTGTGATTGTAAAGACATTTTACTTTCAACTAATATTAATATTAATAATATTGATATTGATATTAATGTTAATATTAATAATATTAATAACATTAACATTAACATTAACAACAATACCAATAACAACAACAATAACTCTGCCGTTGCTGGTTCCAAGCCTGGATTAGAAAGGAGGAGGGTTGGAATCAGGTTGGCAACCTGACCCCATAAAAAAAACCCGCCAACCCATATAACATGGTGTAAGAAACGAATAAAAATTCTATACCGCATCGGTCATCGCGCGGGTTAACAAGGGACACGACGGATGTTGAGGTCCCTGGGCATCCATCGACAAGCGGGCTACAAGTGGACCAGCCAACAAAACGACAAAAATATAGTGCAGATGAAAATCGTGCCATAATGGCCTGTTATTACAACTCAGAGCCAGAAAAAAGAGGCTATTTAAAGTGAATGTATGAATTATAGAAACAACAATATCCAGATTCAAATGTTAGTGAACAACGACTAGCAGATCAAAGGCGATTTATTATACGAAATAAAGTGTTTAGTGAAGTTGAACTTGAAGAAATTCAGGCAATTTGCAAAAATAAAAAAAACAACATCACAAGCGGAAACAACCAATACTCAAGACACAACTAAAGACATTGTAGTAGAACTCCCAGAAGAAGATGTCGGAGAGGAAATAACAACACTACCACCAGAACCAGATATCATTGAACCAACTGATGAACTAACTCAAAAACAAAAAGAATTGAAGGACAAGATAATGGAGCATTTTCTGTCTAATGAGGAAAGGCAACGTTTACCATCATTAAAAACTGTGCCTAAGAAAATTTTGGCCCCTATTATGAAAATGGTTAATGCAGTGCTTTCAACAATCAAACCGGGATCCATCCTGGAAATGAATCAGTTAATATACAGTGCAGCTGTAATAGTCACTAAAGAACTAGGCATTAAAGTCAAAGCACCTAGTCACACAATGGAAAAAGCATCAAAGCCAAAGTGGAAAATCCGATTAGAACAAAAAGTCAAAAAATTAAGGGCAGATGCTAGCAACTTAAAGAACATGCATGAGCAACGGCTTAAAAACAGCAAAATCATAGATCAGCTAATCAGAAGATATAGATTGGATACAAGAAACATCAATGAAGCTGTAGAGATTGTAAAACAGCAGATAACAGCAACAGCTAGAAAAATTGAAAGATATGAGGCACGAATCATCCAATATAAACAAAATCAGCAATTTCGATCAGACCAATGGCGTTTTTATCAAAGTCTTAATGTGAATGGTGACACCAAAAGTGAAAAACCAGAAAAGCAGGCCACAGTTGAATTCTGGAAAGAACTGTGGGAAAATGCAAAGGACTACAATAAGGAAGCAAAGTGGATACATGACTTTGAGAAAAGCATTGGCAAAAAGCAAATGCAAGTATTAGAAATAACAACTGAGATGGTCAAAAATCGAGTAAAAAAAGTAAAGAATTGGACATCACCTGGAAATGACCAATTGCATGGTTTCTGGCTCAAATATCTGACTGGTTTACATGCAATATTGGCCAGGCAACTGAATGAAATTTTATAAAATGGTCAAATTGATGAATGGTTGACAACTGGAAAAACATACTTGATTCAGAAGGATGCAACTAAACGAACAATACCTGAAAACTACAGACCAATAACAAGCTTGCCAACAACCTTCAAATTACTCACAGGCATTATTGCAGATAACATTATGGATTATTTGGAAACAAATAACATCTTGCCAGTAGAGCAAAAAGGCAACAAAAGAAGGAGCAGGGGCACAAAAGATCAGCTCCTAATTGATAAAATGATATTAAAAAATTGTAAGAACAGAAAAACGAACTTGAATATGGTCTGTATTGATTACAAAAAGGCATTCGACTGATTGCCACATAGTTGGATCATAAAATGCTTAGAAGCAACTGGGATTAGCAAAAATATTACATCCTTTACTGAAAAGGCGATGAAACAGTGGAGAACTGAGTTGGCAGTAGGGAATGAGAACTATGGAATGGTTAATATCAAGCGAGGAATTTCCAGGGTAATTCACTTTCACCTCTTCTCTTCATCATCGCGATGATCCCACTATCAGTAATCTTAAAAAAAATGAAATTAGGCTACCAAACAGCCAAAGAAGCTGAATTTTTTTTAATTTATTATATACGGATGATTTGAAACTCTATGGAAAGTCAGAAATAGAAATCCAATCACTGACAAACACAGTCCGAGTATTCAGCACCGATATTTCAATGCAGTTTGGCATGGAAAAATGCACCACTGTATCCATAAAAAGGGGCAAAATCACTACATGTGCAGGAATTGAAATGCCCAATGGCCAACTAATTAAATGCAACGAAAATGAAGCCTACAAATATTTAGGCATTCTGCAGTTGGATAACATCAAGCATGGTGAAGTAAAAACTATTGTCAGGGGAGAGTACAATAGAGTTAGGAAAATTTTGAAATCTAAATTGAATGGTGGAAATACAATCAAGGCCATAAATACCTGGGCAATACCAGTTATAAGATACACAGCTGGTATAGTTAACTGGACCCAAGCTGATTTGGACATTTTGGACCAAAAACCCAGGAAACTAATGACAATGCACTACAGTTTACATCCATGTGGTGATACTGATAGACTATACCTGCCCCGAAAATCGGGTGGCAAAGGATTATTACAAGTGAAGCAAACAGTTGAAGAAGAAAAGCATGCACTGGCTGATTATTTAAAAGAAAGTTAAGAACATCTATTAATCGAAGTAAAGAACAAAAATCTATTGAAGGTCCAACAGGCAAAACAAGAATACAGAAAAGATGTGATAAAATCAAGATGGAGAGTTGGCAGAACAAAGCACTGCATGGCCAATTTCTGGAAAAAATAAAAGATAAAGTGGACAGTGAACAAACTTGGTTATGGTTAACAACAGGTACATTAAAGAAAGAAACAGAGTCACTAATCCTGGCTGCGCAAGAACAAGCTATCCGCACAAATGCCATTAAGGCCAAAATTGAAAAATCCTCTGATGATGCCAAATGCAGACTTTGCAAAGAAGCTGATGAAACTGTTGATCACATACTCAGCTGCTGTAAAAAAATCGCGCAGACTGATTATAAATTGTGGCACAATTCAGTAGCACACGACTAGTAATCAATGCCAAATCCAGCGAAACAACTGGCCGCTGTGATACAATTCTGTTGTTGCGAATAATGAAATCAACAGACAATACAAGTGAAGGAGGATATAGTTCAAAGCCTCTCTATCTCTAAGGCCTTTCTACATCCTGTTAAATTTCCAGTGGAATGCTGATCCATAGAAGGAGGCAGTGACTGTAAAGGCTTGTCTCCACAATCTTTTTATATTGCTTTTAGAGAATCTGTCTCTCCTGATCTTATTCCAGGGCAACCAAAGAAGAAACTCAGATCTTTAGCCTTGAAAGGTTTTAAAGGTGATAACCAACTTTTTGAAATGCATGCAGAAACCCAAAGGTTAGCAGTGCTCATCTCAAAGTAAAGGTGTTATATGAGGAAGGTGGAGACTCCTCAAATTGTTTCATCTGGACCACTTGTACTTTCAAGGCGGTCTTCAGAAGCAGTCAATTGCAGAGCTCATTACAATAGTCCAGATGAAATAAGTGACTGTAGGGGTGACTTTTGGTAAGGTCTCCTATTCCAGAAAAAGTCATAATTGGCACACAAGATGGTGCTGTGCAGAAACCTGGGCACTGCAGTTGGCATTTCAACCTGTTCAACTTGGGGATGAAATGTGTAGTTGACTACCACTTGCATATTGGTGACACTTAATCTCATGCCACTATATGACTTGGCCCAGCAACTTCATACGGATGTTAAGAATGGGGAAAGTTTTGAGCCCTGTGGTACCTGATCACATAGATCCCTAGGGCTTGAGTTTTTCTGTCATTATGATAAACTCCTATAGGAAGAACCCCGCCCTTCTCAACTCTCAGAGATAGTCTAGAAGGATGATAGAATCAAAACTTCTGAGAACAGGACCAAAAGGACATACCTTCTGGTTCTGGCAGGAGTCATCCACAAGCCTAATCAACAAAGGTATCAGTGCTGTACATGGGTCTCTGGCAAAGTGATCTAAATAATTCACTTCCCCCAAGGTCCTTTGTAATTAAAAATCCATTTCCTTCTCAACAGCCTTTGCCAAAAAAAAAAAAAAAAAAAAGGAAAGTTGGAGATAATATATCTATCTTGAAAAAGGGTACAACCTGCCTCCTTGATGGCTGATGGTGTCACACATCTTCCTCTCACTAATGGTGAAAGGCAGGGATCCAAGACAGGCAGAATTCATGTCACAGAGAACTTTGTCCCTTTCCTCAGGGCCAATAGAACTTGAACTTTCTACAGATAATTTTGCAAGAAATGACTTTCCTTAATCTGACAGTATTTGGTCAGCTGCAGATTTAGCTCCAGAAGAATATGGATGATTTTTTATCCTCCAGCTGACTAGAAGAATCCTCACTTGAAGTACCTGCTTTTTCACGTTGAGAAAAACACCTCAAAAGGAAACAAGAAAATGAAACAACCACTCTGTTTTGAAAATTGCAGACAATGAAATTCCTACCTTATTTGAACAGCATATTTGATTATTTGTTTTATTTGTTGAACGACAGAGAATCAATACTCCAAAGTTTAATTCTGATTAGCTATCATAACATAAGAGCCGAAGTGGCGCAGTGGTTAAATGCAGCACTGCAGGCTACTTCAGCTGACTGAAGTTCTGCAGTTTGGCTGTTCAAATCTCACCGGCTCAGGGTTGACTCAGCCTTCCATCCTTCCGAGGTGGGTAAAATGAGGACCCGGATTGTTGGGGGCAATATGCTGACTCTGTAAACCGCTTAGAGAGGGCTGTAAAGCACTGTGAAGCAGTATATAAGTCTAAGTACTATTGCTATTGCTAACTGAACCTTTTTTTTTAAAAAAAAGAGGGGGAGCATTAAGCCTGTCAGAAAAATGCAATAAAGCATTTGAAAATTTTTAAAGGAATAAAGAATCCACCATCAAAAGTGGGAGATTTTAGACCAGATGCAATCCTTAGAACTTTTGTGTGTATGTATTTGTATGTGTTTGACTGTGGCAACAAATAATTGCTGGCTTTTGTGGATAAACCATTTTTGGCTCTTTATTTTCTGATGGTGATTCTCAAGGCTTTGAAGAAAAACAGAGTGGATCATCCATGTCCGTCTAGCCTTAGATGCCTTATGAACTCACTTTTATATTTCAACTCAGGTAGATTGTCTCTTTGTCTAACGCCTTAAACAAGTGATAGTGAATTCAAATGTTGGGCAAAACCAGGAAGCTATGATCACTGCAACCTGAAGAAAATCTAAATTTGATCTGTGCTCCCCTATTTTCTATTATTTCTTGAAATCCATATCAAAATATAGCCTACAATCTATCATGACAAAATCTGAGGGAAGATGAATGATGTTCTGGAGTTTCCCCGGGGAATAGGCTTCTAAATCCTACAATAAACAGTACATCTGCCTATTTTAAGCTTTTCATTTTGTGCACTTCTCCCAGAATTTTGAGAAGTGGGAGTAGGATTACTGATTGTAGCATTTAGATCAACTCTTGTGTGGATTCTAGCAAGTCACGTAAACCAAAGTCATGGATCTCTTTGGACACAGGAGTTACATGCATGGAAATTATCCAACAGACAGAAAGAGAATGTTGCAGATGCTAGTAATCTGTCTCCTCTTTCATAACTGAAGCTGTAAACAAAACCTTTGCTACTTCATTCAGCTGAATGTCATATCTTGTGTGAAGATAGCAGCAGTCCTGTTTTTAATTTATTTGATTCATGGGTCAAATCAAAAGTAGCACAAAACAGTTGCTGCTTTCCTACCTTCAATAAAATGACTTCTGTTTCCCATCAGAAGGTCAGCTAGCTTGAACTTTCTCAAATATAGCATTCCTGAGAAGACCCACAGGTATGATTCAGACTGAGTCTTGGTCTGGTGTAAAGCTAGAGGGAACAAATATTTGCTAGAGCTTCATTCCCAAGATATACCTGTCAGGGCAAAATTGAATTGGTTTGATAAGCAAAATACTTACAATCAGGAATACTAAACACTGTAAAATCTTTTTTTAAAATCATGAAATCAGCATTGCGTTGTGCAATTTTCTTTATATAGCTCTTTAATTTATTTATACTATATCGTCTCATGGGTCTAGGCATTAGAGTGAGTGTCACATAGATCTGAAATATTTGAGGTGCTCTCACGGAGAAGAATGAGTCGACTTAGTCTCCAAAGCACCAAGGTAGGACAAGAATTAACAGATAGAAGATTATCAAAGAGAAATCCAACTTAGATTTAAGGACAAATTTCCTGACAGTACGATTAATCAGTGGAACAGCTTGCCTTCAGAAGTTGTGGGTGCTCCATCTCTGGAGGTCTTCAAAAAGAGATTGGACAACCATTTATGTGGAATGGTATAGGTTCTCCTGCTTGAGCAAGAAGTTAGACTAGAAGATCTCTAAGCTCCCTTCCAACTCTGTCATTCTGTATACTACTAAACTTTAATGAGCCAGGTTCATTATACACAGTAGATTCTGGATCTGCTTTTAGGGCTCTGTAAAACTTACCTCTGTCCTTGGGCTAGGTTTTTGCTTGTCTGCCTGTAGTGACAGAGTCAGCAATGCCAAGCAAAGCTCCCAGAGTTGACTCCCACCTCCAATAGATATGCATTAAAAGCAGGAATGTAATAAGACCAAACATTGTCCCGCTGATGGGGAAAGTCCTGTTTAGTTCTGTTGACAAGCAAGCCACCCAGATTCCACCACAATCACACAAGCAATGATTCCAGTCTTAAGCCAAGTCAACTACCCAACTGATCCATGAGACTATATTGTGGATAGGAGCAACTGAGCAGTAGAGCAGGCACCATCAAGAGTGCAAGGCAGTTCCAGCCACGCGTTCCCTTGAGCTGTGCTAATGGATTTCCCCACCTTCCACAGTTTTTGTTGTAGCTATTGATATTCAGGCTGTTTCTGCATAAGCTCACATTCAAATAGATGTGTGAGGTGTCAGTACCCACCAGCTTTCAAAAGCCATTGAGCAAACACATGTAACAGTTCATGTTTGAACTAGAGAAAAGCTCATCTTCTTGTCTGAAGCCTATAAAAATATTCAGCCCAACCATGTCCCACTGGTTGATCTGCCAGTTCTCATATTGTCTAACATTGTTAGGCTCATCTGTCTGCAGTTTTTCCCAAGATAATTGAGGCATAGTAAAAAAAAATTCTACATGTTTGTACTGAACAATTTCGCATCCTTTGCCCTATCAATAAATGCTACTGCAGTTAAAAGATCTCTCTCCCCCCAATAAACATAAAGAATTGTACAGTCAAGGATGAGATCACATCAGACTCTCAAGTCCTTATTTGTTCCCCTTGAGTTGCAGGACTGTTCTTTCAATTGTGCTAACTCATGGCATATATTTTAGCCAACTCTCCATAAATGCAAAGCAGGGGAAAAAAGAAAGAGACATTTATCACACACCAGCTGTTCTGTAAATAACCTACTATACAAACACTACTAAATTTAGCTTTCATGTTATATACTGATTCTGTAAATGATAGGAATTAAATAGGGCACCTGAGAGTTCTCATTTTATTTTTAGGCGAGTTTCCAACAAATCACTTCTTCAGTGTGAATCATAGCAACTGAAAGATAACCTTGCTTACAACTTAAGGTTTTATTGTAAAGAAAATAATATTTTGGCTAGGGTTGCAATCTTCAATCAATAACCTGGAGACAACTTGGAACTACACTGCCTACAGTCTGACCTAAGCATAGTACACAAAATTGTCTGCTACAATGTCCTACCTATGAACGACTACTTCAGCTTCAACCTCAATAATACACGGGCAAACAATGGATACAAATTCAAGGTAAACTGCTCCAAACCTGATTGCAGAAAATATGATCAGCAACAGAGTGGTCAATGCCTGGAATGCTCTACCTGACTCCGTTGTTACATCCTCAAAACCCCAAAACTTTAACCTTAAACTGTCTACCATGGACCTGACTCCATTCCAAAGAGGTCTGTAAGGGGGTGTGCCTGCCATCCCTGTCCTATTGTCCCCATTTATTTGTACTCATTTTCTTTGTTCATGTCCATGTTTATACTTATATCTGTTATCTTGTACTGTACATGTTTGACAAACTAAATAAAATAAATAAAGAAATAAATAAAAGGCTTGAAACTCACTCCCGATCTTTTCTGAAACATGCTTAACCTGATTACTACATTAACCATTTTTCTGGTTTTGCCCAATATATTGAACTAACCAGACAACATGCTTAACATACACCATCTTCTAACCAAGATTATCCATAACCACCTAAATAGTAATTGTGTGAACACAGATATTGGCTCACAATCCTAGTGCATAAGTGATGGAGTTAAATTTTATTTGGGAAAAGGACCATTTTAAATGTCCCTTTCCATTTTCTAAAGAAGAGAAACATGCCTGTGTTAATTTTTCATATACTTCATGGAATTTGAAGACTGTGGGGAACAAGTGTGAAGGGCCCATAGTGCAGGATGTCAGCTTAATTGCTTGTCCATGGGAAGTGACTCCCCAGATTTGATCAATATCCATTTAATCTAACATCCATGCAGCTCCCAAATTGCATTAGTTCATTCTCAGACTGACACATATTCAGACTATTACAGTAGGTAAACAGACAGGTGCAAGCATTCAGGTTATCAGCAAAAAGACCTACTCCCTCTCAACATCATAGAAAAGCTTTTAGAAAGAAAATCAAAAAGCCTCCATTCTAAAGTATTTGGAGCTATGTTTGTTCTATATGAGCAATAATTCAGTTGCTGGAATTCTTGAAGCTCCATACTTTTTCTTCTAAGCAAAGCTTGCTAAACTTTGTAGGAATAGTCTTTGGGATGAGTAACCTTGAGTTTTAAGCATCTGCCAAAGGATCTGTCAAAAATCTGTTGAAATCTCGCAGGTAGATTATAGACATTGTGCAAGATTGTTGGGGTTTGGCTTAAAAAAACCCTGTAGAAGTGAAAACATACTGATTGACTTATTTTATATAAGTTCTCCTTAATTAGTATACCAGTTGATAACCTGGCGTTGCCCAGGTATTTATTTATAGGGGGGAAATTTCTAGACCAAACGTAATTTCTAATGTTGGATTTTCCCCTTACCAGAAGGAGCCCTCTTGTGGAGTACTGTGCTGCTGTTACCATGGCAACTCCACTGCGCTGCACAGTAGAAGCCATTTTACGGTGGTACAGTAGAATCCATTTTAAGGCACAACAGACTATCTTAACAGAACACACACACTGAGGGGTTTTAAGGATATCTTACCCCCACAATATTTTTTTCCAGAGAGTAAGTCATCTGTTTACTAAGTTTAATTGAAATTGCTTAAGGCGTTCCAGAGTTATGCTGTAACACAAACACACACACACACACACACACACACACACACACACACACACACACACAAAACCAGGTAGGTAGGTAGGTAGGTCTTTGTACAGTTGTCCAGGCTACTGTTTTCCAGCCCTCTGAGGTAGACCAGCTCAGGAAGCAGATACTATATTTCTCCATGGCTCAGCTCTTCCAATTGCCCATCAATTATTGGAACAGTTCTTCCAACTTTTCTGGTATGCCTCATTTTTCACTTCATCAGTAAATATTTCCTGGAACTGGTCAATTATAGCAAGATCATTCCACTCCACATCACTGGTATGTAGCTGAAAATCTGAAATGTACTGGCAAATTTGCAACCATGAAGTTGTTGTTTCAGCTGACAAAGCTCTCAATTTGCTATTGACTCCTAGCCACATCATCAAATGGACGGACTTTCATGAATTTGTGGTAATTATTCAGTCATGGATCACCGCCCTCAGTGATCTCCACTATCTATTTAGCTGCCCCTTCTTTCACCAGACTCAGAACAAAAGTGACCCTGGAGCAATTGGTAGGAAATTCTGACTAACCCAGAAGAATTGTGAAAGTCAGAAAATGATACAGTAATCTCAGACATCATTGGCAAATCTCTGCGAGAATGAAGCAAAATAATTTGGGCTGCAAGGCTTTTGAGCTGCTCCTTGCTGAGGCAGGGTTTAAACGAAATGTTGTTTTAGTTATACCATGGCATTGTGGTGATTTGTTATATGTATAGTCACTTGTTCCTGATGTTGTCACAGTGGTTCAGTGAGTTGTTCTGCAGACGAAAGGGTGCCCTAAGGAACTGATGCCATCTCCATGATGAAAAGCAAGGTTCAATGCCTCTATGAATTGAGTGAAATGGGGCACTTTCAAGATTGATGTCAGCCCCCCAGTGTAGGACAGATCAGGAAACAGGCACCAGAAGGGCTACCAAAACTCGGAATTTCTCTCTGACCCTTCTCGTACAATCAAGGTTGAGTTTTTGAGACTCGTTCTCATGGTCCCAATGTCTCCAGGGTTAGGATGTCTTTCCTGTCACTTTTATCTGCCAATGTTTCTTGCATTTCTATCAGGATGTAAATTAATTACAGGGCTATCTCAGTGTTGGGTTGGTAGCTGGTTTACTACTGGTTTGCTCATGCTCGTGCACGCGCGCAATGCTTCTGCACATGCGCAGAAGCATCCGGGTGGGTGGCAGAGCCTCCTGCCACTGCTACTACTGGTTCGGTTGAACCGGGCTGAACCGGGAGCAACCCACCTCTGGGCTATATGTTGAACTGGAATCACAGTGCCTACAGTAGATTCTTTTACATAATATCTGTGGGGAGAAGAATAGCTTCCCTCATGAAGGTTGAAAATTTAATACAGAACTAATCTCACAATTCCATGCTAATAAACATTTCATGCATTTTCAGTACCTTAACAAACGATCATTCCCAGAATCCTATGCTTATATGGGCGACTATATCTGGACTGGAATCCATTTGCTCTCATTGAGTAGTTGTCTGTATTGTTGAAGCAGCATTGGTGTCTAAATAGAGATGTGAAGGCCTTGGAAGGGAAGCAGAAGAATGTGTCCCCCCCCACAAAGTTTCTATTCCCAGCCCCCAGTTTGGAAGATATTATATAATCACATCTACATATCTATTACTAAACACATTTTTAGTTTCCCTGTGTAAGATGGATGGCCAATAAATTTAATCCATAAATAAGTTTTCCCTGTAGATACACACAGACCAGAACTTTGCTAAACAGTTAAAAAAAGTATTGTGAACCCAGGACTTATTAAAATTACAAACTTTTGACTGTGTTGATGTTGCCAAGGCAAGAAAGGTCTGCTGGCTTTGAAAGTAAGCTGCATTACACTAGAAGGCTTGCAGAGAAAAACAAGCACAATTGTTCACAGATTGTTGGCAGTCTTGACAAGGTGGCAAAGCCAAACAACCTGTGGCAAGAGATGTGTGAAGAGAACCAATGCCTTATACTTCCTTTGAATCTGGAAGCAGTGTTTTGCTTGTGCTGAAATGGAATGGAGAGATAACCATGGACCCAGGGGTGGTTTTCACTTACTTTCCCTACCGGTTCACAAATGTGTGCACACTTATGTCCACGTATGCGCCTGACCTTCTATGCATGCATGTTGCTCCAAAAAACTTCCATAAATAGGACAAAATAGAGCCAGGGTGGGTGGGCGAGGATTTCTGCTACCGGTTCGGGCAAACTGGTCCGAAGAGGCAAAATAGCATCTCTGCATGGACCCATCTAAAACTGCTTGGCAAGGCCAACTTCTTTCTCTAATCTTGGTATAACACATCAGCTGTTTGTTTGAAAAATCATTTGAAATAATTATTCTGCAATAGCCATTATAAAACCACACCCAGAACGTAGAACAGATTGTGATGATTTTTTTGGTGGGGAGTGGTGGGTGTATCCCAGTTTCCAGCCTGGAGCTTCAATCAACACATCAAAGTGGTTCCATGGTGAAATTAACAACCCATTTAAACAGGTGGGGAGGGGTACTTTCTGCCCCCCACTCTTTCTCATTGTGTATGAGTGTGTCTGGTGTTAATAAAGAGATCAGTGAAAGGTACAGACACACATTTCACTGACTATAAAAACAATTATCCATGGCACTGACCAGAGATTAGGAAAGTAATTTCCCTTCATTAGAGCTCCTACTTTTTCCCATTAAAAAGTGGCATTACAGTACATAGAAATGGGAATCATCAAATGCATAGCTGAGGCAAGCATGGAAGGGCAAGGAGAGAGTTTTACAGAATTCACAGCAGTTACCGTATTTTTCAGAGTATAAGATGCACCTTTTTCCCTCAAAAAAGAGGCTGAAAACCTGGGTATGTCTTATACACTGAATACAGCATACTGCCCCTTCACCAAAATGGCCATGCATAGCTTGTAACAGGCTTTCAGAGAGCTCCTAGGGGCTGGGGAGGACAGAATGTTTGACCCCCCCAGCCCCCATGAGCACTCTATAAGCTTCCCAATGCCCCCCATTTTTTAAATAAAAAGGGCCCGTTTTTGCAAAAAAAGGTTGTTTTTTTGCTCATTTTTGGCCTCCCTGCCCGCCAGGAACACCCTACAAGCCTCCTAAGGGCTATTCATGCCTTTTTTTAAAAAAAGAAAACAAAAACGGGCCATTTTGAGGAGGTTTGCAGAGTGGAAAAACTTTTTTTCAAAATCTTGGTGCGTCTTATACTCCGGTGTCTTTTATACTCTGAAAAACATGGTACTTCTCTTTGGCATTAGACAGACCTTCATAAACACTTTCTTCTTCAATGCTCAAGACATCCTTCAACAATAAGTTGGATATAAATTGTAATTTGGGACTTAGGGAAAAGACGTATAAATTTTATTAATAAATTCTTGTTTAGAACTGGCTATAAAGGTATAATCTCTTTTGGGCCTGATGAGAGGAGAGGTGATACAAATAGTAAATAATTTTTAGTTAACTACAATAATAACAAGGAAATGTTAATGGATAATGCTTAATGATATATATGTGTGTGTTGTACTAGTAAAAGCAAATTGGATATAAGCTTTAAACTGTGAGTTGGGAGGAAAAGGGGGGGGGAAATGCTTAAATATCTTATTAACTGATTTTGTTTCAGAATATGTTATAAAGGTGTAATGTCATTGGAGGTTTATTGACATTGCGAATGAATGCCAGTAGGTGGTTGTGTCTTTAAATACAAATGATTTCAGATAAAAGCACGTTTAAATAATTGTAATCAAATGAGAATTGTGGTACAGTGATAGTAAAATACATAAAAAAATGATTTAAAATGTACAATTCAATTTGAATGAAGTATATGTAATGATTGTGGAAGAAACGCACGAAATGTATTTGTAACCAATCGACACGCTTTCTACAAGATGTAATGAAGGATGATTCTTTTTTTGTGTTTTTGTTTAATTAAAATAATAAAACTTTTAAAAAAAAACAATGGTTAAGGATGTTGGGGGGGGGAATAAGTAAAAGGGTTTTTTATGTTCTTATTTTTTTGGGGGGGGATTCTAAAGCAAGGTAAAGAGAGATGGCCACTACTGAAAAAGCAGTGGAAGAAGGGAGGAGGAGATCCCTGCAGATCAATCATCTGGGATGACCCATGAGGTTCTGCAGAAGAAAAAGATGGGAAAGACTGCCACAGTCTCAGCTGTGGCTGTGAAAGCATTAGTAAAGGAGAAATTGGTGAATCTGGAGTGGGGTGGGATCCTACCAGTTTAACAACTGGTTTGCTGAGCATGTGTTCAGTCACTCTCCACTCAATCCACTCTGCCATGCCGATCAGCTGAGCTTCGCTAAAGGAATAGCAATAGCAATAGCAGTTAGACTTATATACCACTTCATAGGGCTTTCAGCCCTCTCTAAGCGGTTTACAGAGTCAGCATATCGCCCCCACAGTCTGGGTCCTCATTTTACCAATCTCGGAAGAATGGAAGGCTGAGTCAACCTTGAGCCGGTGAGATTAGAACCGCTGAACTGCAGATAACAGTCAGCTGAAGTGGCCTGCAGTACTGCACCCTAACCACTGCGCCACCTCGGCTCAGAAATATAGGTGAGTATTGTGCGGGGGTGGGCGAGGACTAATCCACTTCAAAGTCGGAATGAACTGACTCTCTCCCAGCTGATAGTCACAGCTACCAGTTCGCCCAAACCGGTAGAATCCCACCTCTGATCTGAAGGGAGGAATAAATAGAAAGTTTGAAGAATCTGTAATACAGGCGAAAAGGGAGGTTTAACAAATTAAGGAAAAAGCAGACATCCTGGAAATGTATCATTGGTGTGTGACACCAGACAAAATGTCTAAAAAGGTAAAAGTACTTCTAATTATTGCTGGAAATTGAATTGACATTCAGGAATGGTGCTTCTGATTCAGAAAGCCAGGTTTTCCCAAGAAAATCTCCATTGAGGGAGGAAGGTTAGAACAGAATCTGGCAGGTAGAAGAAAACCTAAGAAGGGTTATTTGCTTCAGCTTGGTTCCTCTTATTAGGTTGAGTTGCCTCAGCAACAGCTACAGCAGGGAATGCTGCTGATCTTCAAAGCTATTCCATCCATGTGCTACACCATTGGAAATACTCCTTAGTCCTGCGTCTATTTGTACTTAGATACATATAGGTTGGCAACCCCTCTGATGTAGTGATTAAAGCATCAGGCTAGAAACCAGGAGACTATGAGTTCTAGTCTATCTTGGACATGAAACCAATTGGGTAACCTTTGACCAGAAGTGAATTTCTATTGGTTCGGCCTGGTTTGGCCAAACCGGTAGTGGTGTGCGGACCTGGAACACAGAATTGGCAGTGACCCAGACTGGCCATGCCTCCAAACCAGTTCCCCGGTTGCCTCAGTCGCCGGTGACATCTTGTTTTGGAGTTCTGTGCATGTGCAGAACAATTTCTATTGAACTGTGCATGAGCAAGTGAACCGGCAGTAACGCCTGCTAGAACCCACCCCTGTCTTTGACCCATCACTTTCTTTCAACCCTAGGAGGGAGACAATGACAAACCACTTCTGAAGAACACAAACAAAACAGGAGGGGGAAAAAAACCATACTGTAGGTTACTCACATATACTGTACATGTGAATGGATAACATCAGGCAATGTGATTACAGGATGTGATGGGAATATCTTTCAGTTAGTAAGCCCTGTTGTGTCTTCTCAGCAACTTCACGACAATGCTAAGGCATTGCTATACCATCACAGGTGAGAACAATGCTGTTGCAATGGCAGCTTACAGCTCTTGCTTGTGCTGTGGGCATATTGATTTTTCTCCCTGCTGTTCTAACTTGGCAGGTGTTTATTGAACATTGAAACTATCTGAACCTCAGAACACTGGAAATGCCACATAAAGGTGGCATTTCCTCTGATGTCTTGAAATATTGCTCTATCCTCCTTTGTAGTAATGAATGTGTGGAGCTGATCTGGAACAAAATGAGATGGGCGGTTTTATCAAGTAATCATGCTACTTATCCACAAAGACCCAGATAACTTTGGATTCCCTTTGTAAACCTCTCAGGTTTTCCCAATGCATTTTTTTCTTACTTAGGAAAAAAAAAACCAAAATCATTAAGAAGAAACAGATGGAACAGTTTCCTTTTGATAGGTAAAGTTACAGTTCCTCCATCTGGGAATACCCCAAATTTGCCTTAGGAATAACAACATTTTAGAGCTTTAAGGCTGTAACCCAGGAAAGTTAATTGTTCTTAATTTTGAGGGGGAAATGTAAATGTTATGGGATGTGCTGTTGAAACACTTATCTGACAGCTGTTTAATCTTTGAAAAGAAAAGGGCTTTTGCACCTTTGTCTTGTGTGAGAAATATGCCTTTCAGTTTTGAAAAGACTGTAATCATGTCTGCATGTTTGTTGCATGGATGTATGCATATGGGAAACATTACTAGCTGAGACAAAGACCTGGAATTGTTATCACCTGCCCAAGATCATATTGCTTAAAAAGTATCCTATAATGGTGTTAAGTTGGAAGACTGAACCCCTTTTCTTCTCAGAAGGTGAGATCTATGACCTCTTAGAAAAAAGTTCAACCATGGTCCCTGGAAGGATGACCAGCATCCAGGTGTGACCTGAAGGTCCTCTCAAACATAAAGTTGCTTGTTGCTCTGGGCTAGCAGAATGGTTAGAGTGACATTGATTCACAACACATCTACCTAGAAGCTAAAAGAGGGTTTTTTGGGGTGGGGGGTGGGGGTAGGGAGAAAGCCTGTTGCTGAACTGGCTGGGTTGAAAAAAAGATTGACTTTGCCATCAATGTTGTAGAATGTTTCTATGGCAAGACTTGTGTGGAGAGAAAAGAAACTCTACTTGCAAAACTGAACAGCTGAAGACTGAACTCTGTCTGTAATGGTTGGAAAGATGATGGTTGTGTTGTGAGGACCTCTAAAATGGTTCACAGGGCATCTTTAGGGTATTGGCAGTGGGATTCCATCTCTTCCTACTTTTTTCATTCCTCATTTCAATATCTATCAGAATTCTGGAAGCTTTGAACATGTTTCCTTTATATTATGTTATGTTTGAGTCTGAGAAGAAGGATTTATTGAACAACAAGTGATGACCTCCTTTTACTGGTCCACAATAGAAACCATCCTCACTTAACTGCATCATGGTATGGCATGCCGGTTTGACAGCCACGGATAGAAAAACATTACAGAGGATGGTAAGCACAGCACAAAACATTGTGGGCTGCCCCCAACACCACTAGATGAGATCGCTAGAGCTTGCAGCCTTAGAGGAGTGAGGAAAATCTTCAGGGACAAGTCATACCCTGAATGGCACTTCTTTACCCTCCTACCGTTGGGAAGGAGATATAGAAGCATAGCCAGCCACACAAACAGGCTGAAGAATAGTTTATTTCCATGGGCTGTCAGACTCCTGAATGTGAACTACATAACTACATAGTATGATGGGCTTGCAGGGCCGGCACAACGTGTAACATGCTCACACTGGTGTAATGGTACTGGGTATTGATTAATATGATTAATATGATTTATTAGGTTAGGGATTTTCTATCTTCACTGTGAGTTGTATTGTGTTGGAGGGGTGCACTGAGGGAGCTCAACCAATCTCATTGTACATATGTTGTGCACTGACAAAATAAATAATTCAATTCAATTCAATACAGATAGTCCTCAACCTATGAGCACAATTGAGCCCAAAATTTCCATTGCTAAGCAAGACCATGTTTAAGTGAGTTTTGCCCTCCCTTTACAATCTTTCTTGCCACAGTTGTTAAATGAATCACTGCAGTTGTTAAGTTAGTAACATGGTGGGTAAGTGAACCTGACTTGCCCAATTGATTTTACTTGTCAGAAGGTTGCAATAGGTGGTCCCATGACCCCGGGACACTGTAATGGTCATAAATATGAGCCAGTTGCCAAGAGTCCAAATTTTGATCATGTGACCATGGGGATGCTGCAATGATCATGTGTGAAAAATGATTCTATGTCACTTTTCTTGGTGCCATCATAATTTTGAACTGTCACTAACCAAATGGTTGTAAGTCAAGGACTACCTGTAGTTGCTTTCTTAGCTGATGTTTCATAGCGCTCAGCGAGTTAAGAATGGGAACACATATTTTGGTCCAGGCAATGTAAATGAAAATCAACGTAAATGAAAATCTTCCATTTGGTTTGGTTGGTTGGTTTGGTTTGGTTTATTAGATTTATATGCCACCCTTCTCCCAAGGACTCAGGGCGGCATACACCATTAAAAAAACACTGAGCTATCATTTACACTGTATTGCCATTTCTCCATGGATACACCCAGGGGTGGGTTCTTTTACTGCCGGTTTGCTCTGGGATGTACTTTGAGCGTGCTTGTGCTTGATGCGTGCTACACGCACATGCACAGAAGTAAAAAAAATTGCATGCACAGAAGTAAAAAAAAAACACAGAACCAGTTTGGGTGCGTGTCCGGCCAAGTTACTACCTACTCAGCCAAACTGGTCCAAACCAGTAGGAACCCATCTCTAGATACACCTGAGCGTGTTTTAACATAGTTTCTTAGCACAAATCAGGAAACTAAATATTGAGACCTTGAATTGAATTGGCTTGCCCCTTGTTCATGCTTGTGCACTATCCAGAGTGCACCATAGGGGGCGGACTAGCTCCACACTCATAAGACTTGATGGCATTATATAGTGACATCTGTGGCTTTCCCCACCATTAATGTCACCATGCATTTAGGCATTGCATTTGGGCAGGTCCAGCACCGGTTGAATTCATACTGCTGCTCAAAGTGCTGTTTATTCTCACTGAAGTGATATCTATTTATTTACCTGCATGTAACATGCTTTTTAGCCATGCCGGCCACATAACCATGGAGATGTCTTTGGACAACGCTGGCTCTTCGGCTTTGAAATGGAGATGAGCACCGTCCCCTAAAACTGGGAACGACTAGCACATATGTGCAAGGGGAATCTTTACCTTTACCTTTTTAATATGCTTTTGAACTGCTAGATGGGCAGAAGCTGCAGTCAGTAGCGGGAGCTCACCCCATATGCAATGCTGGGACTTGAACTGCTGGAGTACAGACCTGCTCTAGTGTCATTAAGTCACTGAGCCACCAATCCTCTTCACTTGGAGTTTATTTACATTATTAATTCAGTGCTGACTCAAGGGTATATAGTACCCTAGGCCACCTTGCCTGGTAGTGTTACCTCTCACCAAGGCAAATATTTGCATAAATTAAGCTTGATAAACTAGATCTGGTTTCATCCAACAACTTTTACCATTGTGGATGACTTCTTAAAATAATGATAAGTTGCTCCTACCATTGAAATGAGCTATCATTTACACTGTATTGCCAAATCTTCCACCTGGAGCATTAAAAGATGAAATAGATCTCCTTGACAAAATAGAAATTCCACATAGAAATAAATCATAGAAAACCATCTTTCAGCTATCGAGAAAAATGAAGTGAAAAATGCCATCTGAATCCTAGCTCTAAGTATTTTTCTATTGGGTGTTTCTAATAAAAAGCATATATTGGTCTAGAAATCTATCGTGTTTTTGATTAAGGCTGTTCCTATTTTTTCAGAAGGTGGAGTAATATTTTGGGAGCAATGCTACCATGCTGATAATATCATTCTTGAAACAAAGCTAAACATTGCTGTTATGTCAACATTCTGAGACAAGCCCACAAAAACAATATAATTTACACTTCAGAGAGAAAATCCCAGGAGTACCATTCCAAGATTTTTTTTAAAAAAGAAACATTATTGACAAGATAACTTTGCTTTATCCTGTTGGTCCATGTGGGAATGGGACAACTTGCCACAGCCAACTCGCTGCAACAAACTCACCATGGGCAACTTGGCGCAGGACAACTTGCCACAGCCAACTGACCATCAGGCAACTCATTGCGGGACAATTTAATAATTCTGCTTAATTATTTAAAATAAAATAATTTTACTTTTTGCCATTCACATTTCATTCTGTCTCTCCTTTTCCATCCTTTCTTTAATGATTCTATGCCACCATTTCTTTGATATAAGTGTAACTCTTCTCCTGCAGTGAGTTAACCTGTGGCACGATGGCTGTGGCACGTTGGCTGTGGTGAATTGTTATAGACCCGTCCATATAGACCAGGACTGACCATTCAGATGTGCACAAGCTTTGAGTGACATAACAAGGACCACAGTTCTCCACATAGAACAAAACATTAGTATAATGTAATGAATCGGTCAACAAAATTAAATTCTAGCTAAAATTAACATGATTCCATGCATGTGTATTTAGAATGGTCTCCCTCTATTGCAGAGATGTCAAACCCGTGGCCCGTGGGCTGGATGCATCACATGCTGCCCCCCCGTCTGGTTTAGCGAAGGGGGAAAAGGTCCTGATACGTCATGTGATACCGCGACACTGCGAGTTTGACACCCCTTCTCTATGGCATTAAATATCACGATTCAGAAACAATTTTGGGAAGTGCTCTGAAGCCCATCTAAGGGGCTTGGGGATTTTTATGTGGCACCGGTTATCAATTGTTAGGTCTCAACCAAAAGCCATTCTCAGTCCTTGGATATCCCATTAGCAGCAAAGGCACTTAGCCAAATTTGTGAGCATCCTATAAAAAGGTTATTGCAGTAAGTTATTATGGGGATTCTTTTTTTTTTTTCATTTGCAGCCTTGCTTCTAGTATTTATCAAGAGGTTTATCTCCTGCAGCTAAAAGCACAAATATACCAAACATGTTAAATTACAAAACAGCTGCTTTCTTGCACTTAGACTTTATGCTATGTGAGATCATACATCTTCATCTAACTGTCACCACCCCAGCAATACTGCAAGAAGATGCTCAGAAGCTGTTGCTCCCATCGTATTATTATTTTTATTAACTGAAACTTTTTGGATCATCTAAACGCAATACATTGCATTTATAAAGCTGTCACAGGCTTTGAATGTGATACGCGGAGCTCACAAATTGAAACTGGAAGAGCTCGCAAATTGAAATCTTCCTTTTTTAAAAAAAATTGCAGCTTTGCTCAAGAAGGAAATAGGATGGAATCCTATGAAACCAACCAACAATAATCATTTGTCATGTTTGAATACTGCCAATGCATATTAAAGGTCGTAAGCATCCACTAGAGAATTGTTTCCAGTGAAGGATATCTTTATGCTAACAGGGCTTCAACTATTTTATTGTGGGGGAAAGTAATATAACATAATACACTTGGGGAGAAAAGACACCTACCTCCTGCCTCTCTCAATCATATAAAAAGAAAGCAAAAAAGACATGTACTATACCAGAAACCATGTTGGGTTTGTTACATTATAATACAATTATAATTAATATAATTAAGGTAATTTAGAAATATTTTCTTTTTTCTTGGAAAATGGCTAAGTAGTCCTTGAAAAGTGCTTCCCATTGTCACAAGCAGATTGTGGGAGGTAGGTGAGAGGAGAAAGTCAAAATTGCCAAGAAGGTTGAACTATCAACAACCACAACACTAAATGCATACAGACACACATATACACTTTTCAGCTAATGCAACTTACCCTGGACCACTCTTTGGGAAGGTAAGCAGTGGTGGGATTCAGCCAGTTTGCACATATTTGGGACAACCAGTTGTTAACATTCTAAGCAGTTCAGAGAACCATTGTAGGAAGAAATCTTATTTTGTTTTTTTCCCCACTTTACAGGGCTAATCCTGGAAGGAAGGCAGGAAGGAAACATTCTGGTGTTGTTTCTAGCCTAATCTTTATTGCCCTGCTTACAGAGACTGCCTGTCTAGTTAACCCATTGTAACAGCTAACGCGAAGTGCCCATCGACGTGAGTGATGTTGAGTTGGCCATGCCCACCCAGTCACGTGATCACTGAGCCACGCCTACCCAGCTGGTCATTAGGTCAGAAAACCGGTTGTTAAATTATTTGAATCCCACCACTGGAGCTAAAGGTTTGGAAAGTGAACTGAGCCATAAAGTAAGTTGGATGAAAATTAGATTGCAACCATCAGGAACTTTTCTTGGGAATCTTTTTCAAGATTGTTGCAATGGTAAAGGGAAAATTAGGGTATTGAAGGAAAGGGGGAGTACAAATACAGGTAGTCCTTGATTTATTACTGCAATTGAGCCCAACATTTCTGTTGCTAAGCGACACATTTATTAAGTGAATTTTGCTCCATTTTACAGCCATTCATGCTCAGTTGTTAAGTGAATCATTGCAGTAACAGAGTTGATAAATGAATCTGGTTTTCCCATCGAGGTTGTTTGTCAGAAGGTCGCAAAAGGGGAGCCCGGGACTCTGCAATCGTCATACATATGAATCAATTGCCAAGCATCTGCATTTTGATTGCATGACCCTGGGATTCTGCTATGGTTGTAAGTGTAAAAAAACAGTCATAAGTCACTTTTTTCAGTGCCTTAGTCACTTTGAATGGTCACTAAATGAACTGTTGTAAGTCGAGGACTACCTATAATAAATGCAATGGGTCAGTTCAGCATTTTGGAAAGAGTTAAAACATTGAAACATTGTTCTGCTAGATTGAGCCCGTCAATATTAGACTGTACACCACTAAAATATATTTCCACATTATGTTCTTAGAATATAGTTATTCTGTTCTGCATATAGGGAAGTGGAACATATAAAAACAATTTAATGGCGAAAAAGGTGGGAAGACCTTTTAAGGAAACAGACTGAAAATACCCTTTTTTAAATTCTAGTTGTTGATATTTCTGTGCCTTTGATTTGTGTTTGCTTTCTTCCATCACTCATGAATTCAACTCACATGACTTTAGATGCAGGACTCTAAGAAAACCAAGAGCTTCAAGGTAGGTCAGGCCAATGGCATCATTTTTCAAAACAAGCACAGAAGAAAAAGTAAGACACAAAACAACAGAAGGTGAATCGATTGGCTGTTTGTCTTGCAGGGGTGTGGTGGAGTGGGTCTTCTCAAGTGACCTCTTGAAAGGACTGCGCACTGTGATTTGAACCATTCCAACAAGGAGAAGCCTCAGTGAAGAGATGGCAAGGAGAAAATTTGCTATCTGAATGCAACCTTAACGCTCCTTACAGGTCAACTGACTTTGTCCCATTTTTACTTTAAGGCATGAACAGTTTTGATTGTAAAACTCACTGAATTGGGCCCAGAAACTCACTGTAGTGCACTATATACAGTATAGCTAGTCCTCTATTTATGACCAAAAATTGAGCCCAAAATTTTTGTTGCTAAGTTAGACAGTTAAGTGCCCCATTTTACGGCCTTTCCTGCCACAGTTATTAAGTGAATCACTTCAGATGTTAAGTTAGCAACACGATTGTTAAGTGAATCTGGCTTCCCCATTGACTTTGCTTGTCAGAAGGTTGTAAAAAGGGGATCACGTGACCCCAGGACACTGCAACCATCACAAATACGAGTCTGTTGATCAGTGTCTGAATTTTGATCACATGACCATGGGGATGCTGCAACAATCATAAGTGTGAAAAACGTGTTGCAAATCACTTTTTTCAATGTCATTGTAACTTTGAATGGTCACAAAATCAACTGTTGAAAGTCGAGGTCTTCCTGTAGATGAGCAACCTATGATGGGCATGTTTGGAATTTTGGGAATGCCAAAATTTTAAATTTTGAGAATGAGGAACATACAATACAATACATTACATTACATTACATTACATTACATTACATTACATTACATTACATTACATTACAATACAATACAATGCAATGCAATACAATACCAGAGTTGGAAGGGACCTTGGAGGTCTTCTAGTCCAACCCCCTTCCTAGGCAGGAAACCCTATATTGTTTCAGACAAATGGCTATCCAACATCTTCTTAAAGACTTCCAGTGTTGGAGCATTCACAACTTCTGGAGGCAACTTCTGTTCCATTGATTAATTGTTCTAACCGTCAATAAATTTCTCCTCAGTTCTAAGTTGCTTCTCTCCTTGATTAGTTTCCACCCATTGCTGTATGTATGGCCACAGAATACTTTTAAAGGAGCTGCTGTACTTCTTAAAATACCAGATAGACTGATACACCCAGCTTGTCACAAAATATCTATTTATCAAAAGATAAACTTTGGGGATATTTCCAACTATTGCAGTTTATCTTTTTTTCCCTAGGCAAATAGGCATATTTCTAAAATAACCATTATTAAAAATGCCTCTCTGGATTACATGAGCACCAGAAAACTTTCTGAAAATACAGATGATGCCAAAGACTGGGGTTTGTTTTATAGCCTGCCTGCTTCCCACTTAATTAATTTTTTAATTAAAAGCATTTTATTTAAAAAAGAAAAAAAGACAGTTCAGTAAAGGAATGAAGACTGGGGCCTGTCCGTGGCCTGCAGCTACTGTGGATAATTACGGCCAGGAGTTGATTGAGAAATGTAGGCATATAAATACCATAGCATCCCACATTAAGCAAAAAATACTCTTAGCTCATGGTTTTATTGACGAATCACTGTTAACAAAAGCTAGATCATAAAGTTTAGATTGAATTGCCAGACACTTTTCCTTTGAGGATTAAAAAAATGTCTGCAATCAAGTATTTCTTTGGTTGCTGAATATCTTTGCCTGCTCTTACAGAGAGAGGGAGGGAGGGAGGGAGGGAGTGTGTGTGTGTGAGAGAGAGAGAGAGAGAAAGAAAGAGAAAGAGAAAGAGAAAGAGAGAGACTAGTGATGATGATAGGATCGATTTTGTGTGCTTCTTCAAAATGCATTTTCAATTCCATGTCCTGAAATACAGTTATGCCTCCCAGAGCTGGTGCCCATAATCAAATCATAGTGTCTGAAAAGTTCATCTAGACCAAAATCTCCAATCTTCTGCTCTTGTACTGAGATTCTGAGCTAAAACATTAGTAGCTGGACATTCAGAATCATTTTGTGTGTGGGGATAACACACCAGCAGGAGTTTTAGAATAGAAGGACATTGAGGGGGGAAAGCAGCAATCTTGATAGTCACCATATAATATGTTCATGGAGGACAGAAAAACAATGCCAGGTACAACAATAAACCAGAGGGAGCTCCATGGCCAGTGCCCTGGGAGTTTGGGTTAAAAGGAGCCTTAATGGGCTCTCAAGTCTAACTAACTTATCTATCTCTTCGATATAAACAATCCAGTGGTTATCAGTCATGACTCGATGGTGGGCCAAGAGCTGAGTGCCAAGATCAAGATAAAGAACAAAGTGAAAGGATCATTTTGGCTTCTGGATTGGTGGCAGTCTCCACCTGCCCAACCACCCCACCCCATTTTCTGCTCCAATTTTCTTTTCAGTCATCATGCATGTATACAGTAGTTGTATTTCTCGTTCTATTCTTTTTTCATTTTTCATTTTAGTATTCTCTTATCTTACTTCTGTTTACGCTAATTTTCATTTCTTCCTTTTTATTATTGTGAGCAGCCCAGAGCAATGGTGGGATTCAATTTTTTTTTACTACCGGTTCTGTGGGTGTGGCTTGGTGGGCGTAGCAGGGGAAGGATCCTGTAAAATCTCCATTCCTTCCCTACTCCAGGGAAAGGTTACTGCAAAATCCCCATTCCCTCCTGATCAGCTGGGACTCAGGAGGGAGAGAATAGATGAGGATGGAGGCAGTCAGAGGTGGTATTTACCGGTTCTCCGAAGTACTCAAAATTTCCACTAACGGTTCTCCAGAACTGGTCAGAACCTGCTGAATACTACCTCTGGCGCAGAGTAACCCTCATGGCGAGATAGGTGGCAAATAAATATGTATTTATACACACACACACACACACACACACACACACACACACATATGTGTTTGTGTGTTTTTGTGTGTGTTTGTGTGTGTGTTTGTGTGTATAAAACCAAATATATATAAAACCAAACACACACACACAGAGTAATATGTGTGTGTGTGTATGTGTGTGTGTGTGTGTGTAAAAACAAATATATATTTAAAACCAAACTTGGTACATAGATGACTTACTCTCTGGAAAAAATACTGTGGGGGTAAGACACCCTTAACACCCTCGGGGTGTGTGTTCTGTTAAGATACAGTCTCTTGTGCCTTTAAAATTCTTCTACTGTACAGTTGCTGTGGTAACAGCTTCACAGTACTCCACATGGGGGCTCCCTCTGGTAAGGGGAAAAATCCAACATTAGAAATTATGTTTGGTCCACACATTTCCCCCCCTATAAATAAATACCCGGAAAATGCCGGGTTATCAGCTAGTTAACAAACAAACAAACAAACAAACAAACAAACAAACAAACAAATAAATAAATAAATAAATTGAAGGTGGTATCAGAGTCATTTTTCTCCACTGCTCCAATCCCCCTTCAACTTCCTCTTCTTACTTTTATCTTCCCCTCCAACCTGAGGTTCTAGGTATTTCGATCAGAGTTGGGAAATGGCTCCAATGAGACAATTGCTTGTATATATTGCAGGTATAGCAGAGAGAAAAAGATGACAGAAGAGAGATGGATAGACTTCTAGAGAGAAGCAGACTGACAATTCAGTTTCTTGTTCTTTGAAGAACTCCATGTCCAAAGCTTTGATTTCAGTAGTTAATTACTGTTTCTCTATTTCTGATTTTTGTTTCTAACCCTCATCTCATCACAAACTGATTTGAAAAACTCTGCTTTAAAGCAGCTTATCAGTATTTCACATGGTAGAGCCAGTACTGAAGCCTTGTAGAACAATTGATGTTACTTCAGAAGAATGAACTTTTGATTTTTAATAAAACAGCTCATTAATTTTTGCATCTTTATTCCCTTTATCACTAGTCTAGATGGCATTTTCAAGGAAGAGGAAGACAATATAATACATCCATTTGTTTGTAAAAAATATATAGTTCTATTCCACATTACTTAGAATCCAGAAGTAGTTTATAATTTCTTAAAACAAAATAAAAACTAGAAGGGAAAAAAACTACATTAAACAATCCAGTATAAGACAAATAAGTGAGAGATAGACTAGGGAGAGCCAACATAAAAACATTGTGTAGCACACATAGAAGATGTCACCTGTTTACCATGGAATATCTAAAGGTGGGAGATGCTTTTGAAGTAAATGTACCATTCTATTCTGACAGACTATGGGACTTGAGGTTAGAAGGGAATATGATGGCATGCCTGGAATGAGATTTCTTGTCACATGTAAGCTACTAGATCCACATGGATAGAATTCAAGCTCTATATAACTTTATATAGTCTGCCTACAATACGGGAATTCTCCCCAGACTGCTTTGCCTTCTATAAGGAAGAGATATGTAGATACTCTCTATCGAGCTTAGGTGGGTGGATGCAGAGATAGGTTCTGATCAGTTCTGACCAGTTCTGGAGAACCGCTAGCGGAAATTTTGAGTAGTTTGGAGAACCAGCAAATACCACCTCTGACTGGCCCCGTCCCCATCTATTCTCTGCCTCCCGAGTCCCAGCTGATCAGGAGGAAATGGGGATTTTGCAGTAACCTTCCCCTGGAGTGGGGAGGGGGATGGAGATTTTACAGTATGTCACGCCCACAGAACTGATAGTAAAATTTTTTGAATCCCACTACTGGGTGGGTGGTGTCAATTCTGGACTCTTGTAATTGTGCTTTGTAAAAAGGTAAAGGTTTCCCTGTCAGTCATGCCCAACTCTCTGTTTCTTGGCTGAGGGAGCCAGCATTGTCCGAAGACAACTTCTGTGGTTGTGGCCACAGAACCAAAGCCACATGAAGTGCTATTACCTTCCCACCCAAGTGGTATCTATTAATCTCACATTCACATGCTTTTGAACTGTTAGGTGAGCAGGAGCGGGGGCAAATAACAGGAGTTCACCCTATTGCATGGCGCTTGGGTCTCAAATTCAGGCTGTTAGCTCTCCAGCTGACAAGCTGAGGGTTTTTAACCACTGAGCCATTGCTTAATGATTGAAAGCTAATTCCTCACTTGAATCCTCCTCCCTGCCTGGCTGGGTGTTTGGAAGTGGAAATAGTTTTCATTCATTTATCCATACCTTGTTAAAAAAAAATTAAGTAAACCTCAGTTCTGGGAGCCCTGTTGAATGTGGCCATGTTGTTTTCTTCACAATGCCACAAAAGAGGTTAGCCTTTGCCTCCGTTCACAATGCTTGTTCAGCTTCCCTAGCCTATAGCTCTGGGATTTTAGCCAGGCTGCACTAGCTACATTAGTTTATTTCATTGAATATCAGCAAAGTGTTTGTATTTCAGATCAAAATTTATTTTTTGGGGTGGGGGTGGGGGGGAGAGGACAGGAGATGGCAGTAAACAAGACTATTAGGTTAAAAAAAATCTGAGAAAAACAAAAACAAATGGCAAACCATTACTCTGTAGTTCTCTGTAGAAAATCACAGATGTTTCCAGGAATCGAGCTATTTTTACAATAAATGGATAAAGAACATTTCTGTTTGTCACACTCCATGCATGTCACCCTGTTCCTTTCCAACTTCACCTCCCAGTGATGTAGTGATTATTAAGCTGCCAGGACAGAATTATACAGTAGCTTTAGAAACATCTCCACATTTGGAGATAAAGAGATGGAACTTCCTGTCTTGAAGTTATGGGGATTGTAGTCCAGGATGGAGTGTATGTCTATCTCATTATAAAATTCCTAAGAAATTCCCATTCCATCTTAAAAAGGTATAGCCTGTCCCTTGTGCTTTCCATCTATATCCAAGTATATAAATGCAATGATTATAACCTTATTGCTTCTCCTATAAAATATATATGTTGTTTATATTATTCTTCCATTGTCTCTGGTTGATTTGTTAGACTGTCCTGTGGCTTGAATAACCCCCAAACCTATTCCATAATAAAATAAATTAACATCATTTAATCACTCCGCTAAATTATCTGCAGAAAATTATTGTGTCACCATAATAGAGTCTCTCCTTGAAGAATCGCACTGTAGAAGAATACTTCCAATAATTCCTCCCCTACAAGTTATGTGATGTGCCATAATTTAACTAATATGGTCACAGAACAGATAACACCATCACTTTAATATTTCATACTGCTTTTTCAATACCTTGAAGGATCCATTTTAAAACCAATTATGACTAGGTTTTTATTAGTATTTATCTTCCTCACTCCACAGCCATGTCAATATTTTTAAGCCTCCAAAATTAAGCACCTCTGAAATTCTCAAATGAGCATATTGTCTTTCTTTCTTTCTTTCTTTCTTTCTTTCTTTCTTTCTTTCTTTCTTTCTTTCTTTCTTTCCTTCCTTCCTTCCTTCCTTCCTTCCTTCCTTCCCTCCCTCCCTCCCTCCCTCTCCCCCCCCTCTCTTCCTTTTTATGGTATTCCTGCCTTTTCATTTGAAAGCTGAATATGACATATGGGTGCAGGGGGACTTCCCAATTTTTTAGTCCCACAAAAGCCACCTATTGTGTTTCCCCAAAAATAAGACCTAACCAGAAAATAAGCCTCAGTATGATGTTTCAGGATACTTGTAATATAAGCCCTACCCCCAAAATAAGCCCCAGTTAAGATCGCCTGGGATGCATTTAGTGCTGTATTTCCCCCAAAATAAGACTGTCAATATCTGAGACAGCATGCCATTCAAAGTGGCCACAACACACAATTTTGGAGTTGCCACACACACATAGGGGGATGCATGGGGCCACAGATGGGTGTTAGGTGATGGGACTCATGCTGGGAGAGGAGCCAGGAAGGGAAGCCAGCTGTAGTTCAGAAGTCATCCAGGCCTGAAGATGTGGTAGCCCTCACAGACAGTGAGGATGTTGGGGAGGAGCATGGGCCAGTTCTGGAGGCTGGGGAAGGCTTGGACGAGGGCTCTGCATCGGAGGCAGAGACAAGGCCAAGGCCGTCTGGCAGTGATCAGGTGCCTATGGAGCTAGACAGCAGTGAGAGAGCAACCAGGAACAGGAAGGCGGAGCGTGCTGAGTCCGTATAGCAGTGGTGGGTTTCAAAAATTATTTGAACCTACTCTGTGGGTGTGGCCTCCTTTGTGGGAATGGCTTGCCACCCATGTGACCGGATGGGAGTGGCTTGCTGCCCATGTTACCAGATATGAAGATGCCGATGACACTTGTCAGAACCACCTTAAATTACTCACACACAGCACTGGCATGCATAAGAATATAATGTAAACTTGTTTTTTAAAAGGCATCTTTGGTTTGCGTTAAAACAACTTCAACACATGCAATGTTCTGATTGCACCACAAATGCAGTAGTCATCCTTACCTTTCATAGAGGCACTGAGTTTTATAAATATGAGCATGATAGTGTAGAATAATCATATCCAAGGACCAGTAGTGGGTTTCAAAAATTTTTGGAACCTCTTCTGTAGGTGTGGCCTGCTTTATGGGTCTACTGATGGAACCTCTTCTAACCGGTTCGGTAGACTTGACGAACCGGTTCTACCGAATAGGTGCGAACTGGTAGGAACCCACCTCTGTTGTATAGCCAGCTGGCTAGCAGAAGCCAGTAATCTTGGCTAGAAATCCTTTTACTTATATTGTTCACCATGTGCCAAGCTGAGACTCCAGTAAAGAGACCCATTCTGCTCATAGTGTGGCCTCTTCTTTTGCTGGCTTAGTTTGGTGGCAAAGACCTTACCAGAAAATAAGTCCTAATGCATCTTTTGGAGCAAAAATTAATATGAGACCCGATCTTATTTTCAGTGAAATACGGTAGTGTGCACTGTGATCATGTATGGATCTGGACTCGCTGGCTTTTATTTTAGGAAGATTACACATTGAAGAAAAAAAGTAGGCTCTAGCTAGCTGGTTTGAAAAACAAAGAACTGATGTAAAAGAACTGATGCAAAAATCCATCAGGCAAGGCATTTCAGCCGATGGGATTCAGAAGAAGAGCTTCTTCTACTGTATGTGGCTCCTGTCTTTTAGAACATCAGAGCTCCCCGAGAGGTGAGATCAGTGGTGGTATTCAGCTGGCTCTCTCCGGTTCAGGTGACTTGGTAGCAGTGGCTGTGGGAGGCTTTGCCCACCCACCCCAACATAATGTGTGAGCACTTCATGCACACACTCACATTTGTGAACTGGTAGGGAAGGTAAGTGAATCCCACCACTGGGTGAGATCCATTCCCACTCTTCTGATCTTCTGTAAAGGTCCGAAGACTTGGTTCTGCCATTTGTCCTGAGCCCCCAATGGGGATGCATCACCCTGGAGGTGGCTGGTGTAATAAGAGAATAAGAGAAGACACCCACCTCTCCCCGTGCGCATCTTGCTCCCTTCCTCCCCAAAGTCTAATTGTAAATTACTACTGTTATTTATTGTGTAAAGTTTTACTGGATTTTAATATTTTAATGTTTGAAAGTCACCCAGAGTTGCCTTTACGTGAGATGGGCAGCTTACAAGTCGTGGCGCAGTGGTTAAATGCAGCACTGCAGGCTACTTCAGCTGACTGCAGTTCTGTAGTTCGGCTGTTCAAATCTCACCGGCTCAGGGTTGACTCAGCCTTCCATCCTTCCGAGGTAGGTAAAATGAGGACCCGGATTGTTGTTGGGGGAAATATGCTGACTCTGTAAACCGCTTAGAAAGGGCTGAAAGCCCTATGAAGCGGTATATAAGTCTAACTGCTATTGCTATTGCTAAACAAACAAACAAACATCTAAATAAATAAACATATTTTTTTTGTATTTTGTGATATCATCAATCTTGTATTTATAATTCTTTTCCTAGATGAAGGAGAATCCAGGCTTATAGTTTAGAAAGAACATACTCTTTTTTTCAGAATTTTCTCTGATATGTGTGCAATCACATTAATACGTATGCCCTTTTTGTGAGCAAGAACAAACTCACTTACCCAAAGGTACCAAATCTCTTTCCATGTCCAGTGGTTTATATTTTATTAAGGAAGCAAGCGCAGGGCAGTTGAAAAAATAATACAGGCAATATTCTCAGCAAGACGTGGAGATTTGTTACTGATATACTCAAGGTCAAACCGTGAGTGATTTGCTTAGTTAGAGGTTGCAAACACAGGAAGAGAATTTTCTCCTTCTGCTGTTTAGATTTTACAGCAAAGTGCTTGGTGCCTTTAGTTCATAGAGTTAATTCAGGGGCCTATTTCGCTATTTATAACAAGAGTTAAGAAGAACAGAATAAGGGAGGGCAACATTGCGGTGTCCACGACAGCTGCTTTCAATCTTACATGACATATTGAGTTAGAAAAAGTGATTTTGAGCAGGAAAAAGTGTGCAAGGTGTAAAAGGAGAAAGTGGATGTGGAATGATGTATATTTCAAAGGACATGGTATTTTCAAGAGGACAGAAAGAAGGGAATGAAATTAAACTTCTTAGGAGACAAGGCTGCATGTACTTGCTTATATTTTGTCCTCCACCACTGCCCAGTATAATTTTTCTAAATTGAAGATATTTTTTCAAGCCAATTATATACACATGCACATGTACATGTACATATATCCATACCCATACCTATACATTCTCTTCAGTTCTCATTATTTCTGAGTGGTGGTTTTCTTATCTTGTCATTCTTTGTGTTCCTAAGAAACATCTTGAAATATATGAGTGGGGAAAAATATGATAGTAAATTGATTCCATCACACACCAACAAAAGACAAGAGTTGTATTTTTGGAGGAGTATAGATTTATTCCTTCATTTACCTAAGGTGATCATGTAGCTCTGGGCCCTCAGAAGTTACCAGAAGTAACAGTAACTGTTCAAATTATTTCCTTATTTGGAATAAAATTATGCCCCACTTTCTATTAATTTAAACATTCAAGGGGGTGAACAATAGATTGATCAATCAAAACTCAATTCAAAACTCAAAAGCTGTCAAATCATATCAAGTCTATTCCACATAGAAATTACACCACTCTGTCAATGGAATACTACCTTGGTTGGCCGATTGAGAAGCCTCTTGACGTAATACATGAAAACAACTGCAAAAAAGTGAATTATTATTTGTGTTGGAAATGTGGCTTGGTTGCCATTAGTTCTTTATAATGAGATGTAGTTTCATTATATGTAAATCCGAGGATTATTTTACAGCATAATGCAGTACATTTTCTCAAAAGTAAATCATGCTGAGTTTAGTGCTTACACTGTAGGATTGCATGGATTAGACCTATGGTTCCCATAAGTGGTTGCTAATGACAGAATGCCAATTATGTAAGTTAGGGACAATAGAGAACTTGTTGCAATATATTCTTATTGCTCATGTTTACCTCAAAGCTCTAGGAGAATATTGCATGAAACATGAAACATACAGTATATCAAACATGAAAACTCAATTCATATTTCCTATTGCCAACAAATATATGAATATGCCCATGACTACCTGGATTGATTGTGAAATTGGGCCATTCCTGCTCTCTCTTGTCTGCATTAGACATGTGCATTCAACTTTTTTTTTTTGCTTCATTTCTGAATGAAAAGGAAAAAGATGTAATGCTGACTAAAAGGCGCAGAACTAAATTGTTCATTGAAACACTGCACATACCAAAAGATAGTACCTATATTTTTGGCAGATATTAACTGCAACCTATTGAAAATGTATTTATCACAGCTGCTATCTAAAGCAGCTGTAGCATTAACATACTTTGAGGAACTGTTTTGACTTATTTGGACTCATATTTATAACCAAGTGATAAAGTCCTTTAAATGTGAACTTGGCATATTGTTTTATAAAATGCTACTTCTGCAACATAACAAAAGCCAGGCATCTAGCTGGATTTTCAGATTTGTGCTGGAACTCGGGAAGAAGAAAAAGCACCAAAAGATGAACGCAATCTTGAAGGTCTTGCTCCTTAAAAAATAATAAT